>NW_020525665.1:0-142500 GCF_003368295.1 Carassius auratus | reverse complement strand
GATGAACAAAGTAGACACAGGATGAACTACAGAACTACTTAAAATAACATTAAATGTGAAAATTGAGTTTAAATGTGAGAAATCAAGAAAATTCTGTTTCTGAATTACAATTAGGGATTCACCAGTTTAAAAGGCCATAAATCGGACGGTTTGCGCTTAAAAAACGCAATCTGCTTTTGGCCGGTTTTTGGTCTTTTTTCGACCGATTTTTCCGGAAGTATGCCCGCATGCACAGACTACATTGTAATCATTCGCTATCATGTCATTTGTGTGGAAGTATTTCGAAATCTGTTCGCAGGACACGGGCAGCCGATCAGCGCCGGAAGTGCAGAGCTACACGTCTGAGGCACAGATAACAGGAAGTGAACAGCCACCTGCACAAACTAAGAGTCCCTTTATCGCGAGGGTATCTGTACCTGTCTGTGCCCTGCACAAGAGGAGACAGTGAAGGATGTTCAGATCAACTGCTCACGTGTTGGATGAGAAATGAAACGGACTAACTGTGACAAAACTGAAATGTTTGTTGTTGTTGTAGTAAAGTAGAGCTTGCATACACGTTTTAAAAGCCAGAAGTAAACGTCAGTTCTGTATAGGATGATTATTTTTATTTTACCTTAAAATTACATTGACTTAATTTGATTTAAAAATCACCTGCTGTAGCACACTGACAAAAAGTGTTTAATTCATCCAATTAAAAAAAAAAAAAATAGGCTAATAATGGACATCTATATTTTTTAACTTGAGACAATAGTTATTTATTTTTCCAAGTAAAAAAAAAAAAAAAAAATAAAAAATATATATATATATATATATATATATATATATATATATATATATATATATATATATATATATATATATATATATATATATATATATATATATATATATATATATATATATATATATATATATATATATGAATCATTACCATAACACTTTGCATCTTTGTTTTATTCGCACCAACATTATTTGATTTTAACATTTTGGAATAATGTGTTTATATAGCATACTTTTATTTAGTCTCACTGGTAAAGACCTTTTTTATTTAAAACCAAACTTAAAAACTAAAATACTGAATGCTGATTAAGAAACATCTTATTGAATGTGTGTTGATTGTGTTGTTTGATTGTAGAACTATGCAGTTAATGCCTTTAATTTCACATGGTTACAGTTAATCTTTTATTTAAAGCCAGTTCTATGTAGTTCCAACACAATTCAGAAACAAAAGCTAAATGCTGAGGTCTGTATCATCTATGTTTGTATTGAATGTAGTCTACTTACTGTGCAGTTACTGCCGTTAATTTCAGATGGTTACGGTTATTGTTTTCAATAGCCAAAAGCCAATTTGGGCTATTAAATACCAAATAAACATCTTGTTTATGCACACTTTCCTTCTTTCTTATTTCTTGTTTAAAGATTAAAAAAAAAAAAAAAAAACGCAAATCAGTATCGGCCGTAAAAAATCATGATCGTGCATCCCTAATTACAATTTACTTAAAGACATTTGTAACTTTTTTTGCAATTGTCATTCTTTACTGTACAGGTCTGAGTGAATAAAAATAATATTTTGGTCCATTAATGAACTGGATTACTGTGATCTCCGGTGATTGACTGAGATGAGACCCTCGAGCAAGAACTGAACCACAACTGTTCCTCAGCGCCGCAGGTGTGTGTGTGCGTGTGAGAGAGTGTGTGTGTGTGAGAGAGAGTGAGAGAGAGAGAGAGAGTGTGTGTGTGTGTGTGAGAGAGAGAGTGTGTGTGTGCGTGTGTGTGTGTGAGAGAGAGAGTGTGTGTGTGCGTGTGTGTGTGTGAGAGTGTGTGTGTGTGTGAGAGAGAGTGAGAGAGAGAGAGAGTGTGTATGTGTGTGTGTGTGAGAGAGAGAGAGAGAGAGAGAGAGAGAGAGTGAGAGAGTGTGCATGTGTCTGTTCAAGGTGTGTGTGTGTGAGAGAGAGTGTGTGTGTGTGTCTTCACTGTGTGTGTGCATGTGAGAGAGTGTGTGTGTGTGTGTGTGTGTGTGTGTGTGTGTGTGTGTGTGAGAGAGAGAGTGAGAGAGAGAGAGAGAGAGAGAGAGAGAGAGAGAGAGAGAGTGTCTGTTCATGGTGTGTGTGTGTGTGTGTGTGTTAAATCCAGATGTTCAGAGTATGGGACACTATATTTGGCCACACGTCACATCCTTTCCTTCTCTTTTCCTGAAAGTAAACAGTAATCTTTAATCTGACTGTAAGTGCTGTAGAGTATAATGATACTAACTCTAGTTTCTCCAGCTTGAATTGTGTGTTCATCAGTAGATCACTGAGGTGTTTCACTCCAGAGTCTCCTAGTAGTTCATTCCTGCTCAGGTTCAGTTCTCTCAGGTGTGATGGGTTTGATTTCAGAGCTGAAGTCAGGATGAGACACTGTTTCTCTGTAATACTGCAATAACGCAGACTGAAGACAGAAAGAGAAAACACAATGAATCAGACACGCTATGCTCATGAAGTCACAGCAGAACAACCTTCATCTGTCAAATCACAGCATCTTAATCTTCATTGAGAGAAAGAGAGAAGATAGAAGAAAACTATTTAATAAAGTCACAATGTCTTGATAAAACAAAAAACAGAGGAAGAGTGTCTGAACATCTTTGGATAATTTTCCACAATTTGGTCTTCGAAACTTGTTCATTTAATCAAATAATTGACCCTTCTCATGATTTATGTACAATTTATCCTGATTCTTGATAGAAATACAATGAAGTTTTAATTCCTAACAACTTTGTGTGGAAGGTGTTAAAATCTTTCATATCTTTTTATTTCTGTCATATAATTCTTATTTCATCTTTTGTCTAAAACTGATCATATTGTCTAAAATAAAAGTCCTGACTGCTGTGTATTTGTGTTTAAACTGATTCTGGTCTGAACATCACTACAACGTAAATGCATTCGCTCTGCTCTGTCCAGTGACTTGATCAGCTTTGCTACACAGATTCAACTTTGCACATCTAAATAAAAGTGTAGGTTTGTCTGCGTGTATAGATGTGAAGTACAGTAATATTTCTCTGAAACAGGTCAGACTGAAGAAGCAATGCCTGCACAGAATGAAGCCCAGTCTGGACCGGTTCTGTTCAGTTGTGTTACACATTCATTAATCTGGTGTTTGATGACAGAGATGATATGAAGCATCAATAAACACTATGAATATTTTCTGATACAGCAGCACACAACTATTCTGTTGTGTCCCATTAATAAACACAATGAAAACAGTTCTGTCCCACTGGATAAAAGAGAAATGTTTGTGTATTTTTGGTATTATTAACTGAAATTATTGTATATTGGATATTGGGTGGGGAATTTGATCTGCTGTATGAGCTGAACTTTCAAATGTTTGATCACACAACAACTTACTTTACAAGTCTCTCTAACACAATGTTAGCATCTGTTAAATTTAATTGCTGGATGACGTGTCAGTGTCTCATAATTATTCAGTCCTGTAGCACCGAGCCCAGAATCACTGTGTTTCCACCGTCGGGTCAGAAACTCCTCAGTGCTTCATTAAAACACCCTTTACACGCCTCTCTGGAACAACGTCACACAACTCCATCTTTTCACCAACAAAGAAGTTATCAGAAAACTAATAATAGATAAGTCACTGGAACCAGCGCGATCACAAAACAAACACGATAAAAGCAGACGTTTGTTTGCATGCTTTGTTAAAGATGTACATGGAGCGTAGACGAGTTAGGACCGATAAAACATGTTACTATACACTACACTAAATAATACACTATTGTGATCGTCTGAATAAGAAGCTGACGTCTGATTTCTTCAAGCAGTCTTACCATGTTTACTATGGTAATCTTAATGGCTAGTGTGCATAGTCTTTATCGCTTATAAATATTTCTGCCTGAAAAAATGTAATGTCTTTAACTTTATGAAATGATCCTCAGCACTGATGCTCTCCAGACTCAGAGAAACACCTCTTTCATTCATAACCTCCTCTAACATAAACTCAGAGACACAGTTGGCCAAAAAACCCTGGACGTTGTCCCAGAGGAAGACCCAGAAGTGACAGTGGAAACCAGACTGACCCTGCCTTTATGAAATTACATTGAAACATAGAAACATACATACACATACACAAATATATATATTTTTAATTAGTTTTCAATCTTCAGTTTGTAGTCAGTAAACATGATCACATTCAGCAGTCACAGCAGAAGTTAGAGACTGAATTTAACTGAAGGTTCAGACAGGTATGTGTGTGTGTGTACAATTATCACTGCTCCTCTCCTGACACACATCACATGTCAGGGAAAAAAGCGACTCGTTGATTCTCATAGTGTACCTCCGTCATCTTCCTGGCGGTTCTCAGGGTTGCTTCCAAGTCCTGGTAGTTCAGAAACTTCATTATTATCACCCGTGGCGATGTATTGACCATCTTGAAACAAAGCTTCATGTCCGTACTGTCTGTATTCAGTAATTTCTCTGAATAAATTACGATGTGTATATTTTTAATGTCCTGATTGAGAAACATCTATTTCAGACTCTCCAAGATCACGGATATGTTTACTAGCATTAGCTACTGTTTCCATGTAAAATGTTGTATGCTTAATTAATAATAATTTAACCACCATTTAAATCATTACCTGCTTCAAAATGAATGCTGTTAACGAAATCATTGTTGAAACATTTGCATCTAGCAGCTACTGTATGAAAAAAACTCTGTAACAGAATTATATAAACAATGAATAACTGTTCAAGGCGAATAAAGGTATACGTGTATACAAACCATAAATCAGATTTCAGAATGAGCACTTTGTCATTTGTTATATGTTGAGGCCGTGTCTGTCTGATTTTATTTAACAGCCATTTAGATCTTCCGCTTTTCTAACTTAAAATGCAGCCTTTTGTGATTTGATAAATGCATTACCCCATATCACAATTTAGAGTTTATTTTGATTAATTGTACAGTCCTGGGCCAGGTTTCCTGATAACGAATGATCTTAGAGCTTAAGAGTTTATTCTAGGAGTAATTTTGCGATCGTTCTTTATTGTTTCACATGCGTTTCTTAACAATGCACTTAACACAGTTGCACGTAACTGTGCTTTAAGTGCTACTTAGGAGTCGCTGTCCGTTTGTCAAGTGCTGATATGTCTTCTTATAGAATGGATCTTAATTGTAGTAAACTATCGTTTATTGACGTTATCCTAATGCTGCATTTCAGACAGACAACTTGGATATACTAATTATAACACAATACAATTTTGTATTATATTATAGTCTTTAATATTATACTTTACATAATAATATATAACATAATTAATATATTTATATATAATGTTAGGTAAAAAAAAAATGTTAGCCTGAATGCACTGTAGGACGCTTTGGATAAAAGCATCTGCTAAATGCATCAATTTATTTAAATGTATTTATTTATATGTAATAGAGAGAGAGAATGTAGAGAATGTGGAATGTAGAATTCAAGAGTTGGAGAAGTTCTGTCCTCAATTATGTGGCAAATGATCTAGGTCCAAGTTAACAGATAGATCTTCTAACCAAACACTACAGATTGTCACAAAACTTACCTCAGTATCTCTAATTTGCAATTTTTATTTTTCAGTCCAGTGCAGAGGATCTTCACTCCTGAATCCTGCAGATTATTATTGTTCATGTTCAGCTCTTTCAGATTGTTATCTGATCCAAGAACTGAAGCCAGAGCTGGACAGCTTTTGTCTGTTAAGCCACAATCATTTAGCCTACAAGAGAAATAAATCAAATCACAGAGTTAGATACATGTAATACATTTGTTAAATATAATATTATATATATATATATATATATATATATATATATTATTTTTAGATGAACAGTAAATACACTGCATATATATTAAGATTGCATTGGTTCAAATTTCCTACTTAATAAAATATGTAAATAGTGTGGGGAAGTTGTGGCCTAATGGTTAGAGGGTTGGACTCCCAATCGAAGGGTTGTGAGTTCTAGTCTCGGGCCGGACGGAATTGTGGGTGGGGGGAGTGCATGTACAGTTCTCTCTCCACCTTCAATATCACGACTGAGGTGTCCTTGAGCAAGGCATCGAACCCCCAACTGCTCCCCGGGCGCCGCAGCATAAATGGCTGCCCACTGCTCCGGGTGTGTGTTCACAGTGTGTGTGTGTGTGTTCACCGCTCTGTGTGTGTGCACTTTGGATGGGTTAAATGCAGAGCACAAATTCTGAGTATGGGTCACCATACTTGGCTGAATGTCACTTCACTTCACTTCACTTCTAAATGAATAACAGGTATGGATCATTAATGGCAATGAGTTATACATTTAAAAGTGCTGCTCTATTTTCTGGATGAGTGTCTTGAGGTGGAGAATCTGGAGGTTTATCATTAATGCATGGAGGTTATGCAAGAGTAAATCTCCTTTATAGCAGAAGTTGCAGAAGTTGAACTGCATATTGGAGTAGAAATAACTATGGAACAATGTGTTTTATAATAACATGATGTGCTTCTTCTGTAGCTAACTAAACAGGGTCAGGTTTTCCAAAAGCTTTGTAAGCCTATTAAGTTTGTAAAAACCATCGTACGACTGATCTTAATATCATGCTCCGTTTCCCAAAAGCATTGTAACTTAACTAGCACTTGAAAATCATCGTAGATCTACCGGTTCTCTGAAGTAATCGTTAAGCCCTTAGTGCATCATAAGACGACAGATTTATGCGGTCACCTGCAGGACAATCAGCAGATTACACCTTTAACTTGATTCAAGTGCAATGTGATTATAATATAATGATTTTATTGTACACTTTATGACTAATTTTCTTCATTTTTTTATTAATTTATAAATGAAATAATTAAAAACGGCTGAAAAAATTGAAATACACATTTAAAGTAAATGACTGAAAAAAAAGAATAAGAGATGTAGGAAATGCTTCAAAGACTGGGGGAGAAGTATGTCAATGACTTGCTGAAGTGCACAAAAACCAGCTGTGTATTGGACCCGGAAATAACGTGTATCTCTCTCTCTCTGTCTCTCTCTCTCTCTCTCTACTGTATATAAATAAATACATTTAAATAAATGTATGCATTTAGCAGACGTTTTTGTCATGATCCGGTCACTACATATCTTTTTATTCACACAGACTTTCAAACGACACAGTACACACTGGACTACATTTCCCATAAAGCCCTGCCTAGGAACTCATTATTGAACCACACCTGTTTCCTATCAGTGACACTATAAAGGTTGCACTCATCCACACTCACATTGCGAAGTCCTGTTTAGTTCTGTCTGGCATTTCCACACATTTTCCTAGTGTTTGTTCCTTCTGTGTTTGACTTTGGATTGTGTACACTGACTTTGATTCACTGCCACCTGCCCCGACATTTGCCTGGTATTGTTACTGATTTCTGGATATCCCTTGACCCTCTTGATGCTGTTTCTGATTTCTGGATATCCCTTGACCCTCTTGATGCCGTTTCTGATTTCTGTCTGTCTGACCACTCTATAAATTAATACTGCAATTGGATCCTAACGTGTCTGACTCCACACCACAGCTTTCAAAGCGACTTACAGTGCATTCAGGCTAACATTTTTTTACCCAACATTATATATAAATATATAAAGTGTGTTATATATTATTATGTAAAGTATAATATTAAAGACTATAATATAATACAATATTGTATTGTGTTATAATTAGTATATCCAAGTTGTCTGTCTGGAACACAGCATTTGGATAATGTCAATAAATGATAGTTTACTACAATTAAGTGTAGTATTGCAATATTTTCCATGGCAATACTGTATTGATACACGGATGCCAAGTATCAATCTTTTAGTATACTATTTGGTAGAATAATAAAATCAATTTCTAGACAATCCACTAGACGGTGGTGTTGAGTTTTCTGGTGAGCTCAGCTGGGTCGCCTTCAGCATGCAGCAAGTTAGTAAAATAAAGATGACGCCATTGCAGAAAGTTATCAGGAAAGCCCCTTCTTTATTTAAATGCGGATGTATGGACTTGCTTTGGATTTGTAAACAAGGAGGGGATGTAAGTAGGTATGCACTGAATTTTCGGCATCCTCAAATTATCAAAGAGAAAACAGACCAAAAATGTGAGCAAAAAAGCTACATATAATAATAGGCTGTACACTGGCTGTATGTCACTCACTGATTCACTAAATCGTGGTGTCCAAGCCTGCTTTGTATCAGTGTAGATTAATGTAATTTTAAGATGAGAAAAAAACATGACAAAATATATTAAATAACTTACAGAGCTCTTTTACAGGTTTTGATGACTGCTGATAATCTAATGAGACACTCGTCTGATTTCTTGAATTTCTGAAGCTCAAACTCCTCCAGCTCCTCCTCTGATGTCAACAACACAAAGACCAAAGCAGACCACTGGGCAGGTGAAAGATCAGCAGATGAGAGACTTCCTTTGCTAAGGTGGGTCTGAATGTCTTTCACCAGAGTTTGGTCGTTCAGTTCATTCAGACAGTAGAACAGATTGATGGACCTCTCTGGAGACAGATTAGACTCTAATTTCTGCTTGATGTACTGAACTATTTCCTCTTTGCTCTGGTCATTGTCTTCTGAATGTTTCAACAGACCCTGTAAGAGTCTCTGATTGGACTGGAGTGACAAACCAAGGAGGAATCGAAGAAAAAGATCCAGGTGTCCATTATCACTCTCTAGAGCCTTGTCCACTGCAGTCTTGAGCAAATCAATCATGGTTTTTTTGGATTGTCCGAGAAGGAAGTGACGGAAATGATCCAGATAAACACTGCCGCTTTTGTTTTCCTGTTCTGTAGAGTCTTTATCAAACACAAATTTATTGTTGATGTCTAGAAACAGATGTGCATAAAGGGCTGCAATAAACTCTTGAATGCTCAAGTGAACGAAGCAGTACATGGTACCAAGAGTAATCCCTGTTTCCTCCTTAAAGATCTGGGTACACATGCCTGAGTACACTGATGCCTTATAGACGTCAATACCACAGGCTTCCAGATCTGTGTCATAGAAGATCACATTGTTTCTTTCCAGCTGATCAAATGCCAGTTTCCCCAGTGAAAAGATGGCATCTTTATCCCAGGAAACATCTGGTGTATGTTCTCCATCATACTTTCGTCTGCTCTGCTGGATCTGAAATCTGAGGAAGTGTGTGTACATTTGTGTCAGAGTCTTAGGAGTGTCTTCAGTATTTGACTCCTGCAGTGTTTTGGAGACATCATCAGTCTGATTGTTTTTCACAACATTATTTCTTTTCTCCTCTAAAATGTTCTGGAGAACAGTGGCTGAAATCCAGCAGAAGACTGGGATGTGGCACATGATAAAGAGACTCTTTGATTGTTTAACATGATCAATGATTTCTTTGGCCTGATTCTCATCCGTGAATCTTTTTCTGAAGTACTCCTCCTTTTGTGCATCATTGAATCCTCGTATCTCTGTCAGCCGGTCGATACAGTCAGGAGGAATCTTACTGGCAGCTGCTGGTCTGCTGGTGATCCAGATGAGAGCAGAAGGAAGCAGATTTCCCTTGATGAGGTTCGTCAGGAGAACATCCAGAGAGACTGGTGATGAAACATCAGACCACGTCTCATTATCCTTAAAGTTTACAGGAAGACGACATTCATCCAATCCATCAAGAATGAACAAGACTTTGAATTGATTTCTTCTTGTAAGGTTCAGTCCTTTTGTCTCTGGGAAAAACTGAGTTATAAGGTCCATCAAACTTAGTTTTTCTTGCTTTTTTAAGTTCATCTCTCTAAATGGAAGAGGAAATATGAAGCTGATATCTTGATTTTCTTTTCCTTCGGCCCAATCCAGAACAAACTTCTGCACAGAGACTGATTTTCCGATGCCAGCAACTCCTTTTGTCAGTACAGTTCTGATCTGCTTGTCTTGTTCAGGTGCTTCAAACAAATGTTTGCACTCAACCTGTATCTCCTGTGATTCATGACGTCTGGAAGCAACTTCAATCTGTCTCACCTCATGTTCAGTATTGACCTGTTCACTACAACCCTGAGTGATATAGAGATCTGTGTAGATGTTCTTCAGAAGTGTAGAGTCTCCTTGCTTTGCAATTCCTTCAAACACACATTGATACTTCTTCTTTAGGCTACACTTTAGCTGATGAATGACCAGCTCGTCTAAACAGAAATAAAAGAATGTTTAGTCTTTGGGTTTGTTGTGTACAGAACAGAATGTGGAAGACTAAAAGAAGTCTGTTGTTGGAAGAGTATATGAGAGGCATATGAACAGCAAATGATCTTCCTGTGAGTCATAGCAGTGATTGTTGAAGAGAAAACAGACTGACACAGCACTGGAAGCAGCGATCAGAGTCTCTTACCTTCTAGAGTCTCAGCAGCTTCATCTTGCTTCATCTCTCTCAGGAAATAGAGCGTGAGATCAAGAGCTGCTTCTTTCATACTGCATCTGTTCTCATTAAAGTCCTTCACAAAGTATTGTAAGTTCTCTTTTTGTAATATTTTCTTAAACTTTTCCAGTTCTTTCTTTAGAAATTTCATTATTTTGCTCTCAAGATCCTACAAACAAAGAACAAAATTATACCAAATCCACATTCATTTGGTCCAAATTATATAATCAGTAAGTAAAGTAAATACATAAATAAATAAATCTCTCTCTCAGTTATGCGTGGGTCAATGTGTAAACAACCCGCACCAGACCGACGTTTTCAACTAACCTGCCCGCAACTCGGACCACAAAAAACGAAAACTAAAATATTGTACCCGACCCGCTTCCTGCCCCGCATTTTTTTAAGTAGTTAATGCGTCGACCCTTTATATTAATTTAATTACTTAAATAGGCTATAGCCTACAGGATAATAAGTTATGACCGCACACATAAAGCTTGCCACAAATATCGGTTAAAGTAATGATTATGAATGTGTCTAAATTAGCAATGAGACATTTAATTGTTTAGTAATAAACTGGTGTTTTCTGTGTCGCTGCAAAGATGAATTTGACGATGCGGACTCGCCATGAACACCAGAGAGAAATGCACATTTCATATGGATTACATAATCAGAGAGTAGCCTATTCATTTTAGTTTGAATATTTTTGTTTAAAAGTAGACATTTCAAGCTTTCTGTAATATATTGGCTATATTTCTATTTAAACCCACCGACACTACCTGACCCAAAATATCAACCAAAGTTTCTACATCTTTTTCTTAGCTATTTCAGAATCTGGAAAAATGACTGGAGCTAACTTACTGCAGTCAGTCGAGCGATATGAATGTGTGTGATGTACGGCATGATAAATGCTCGTCACTTCTGCTGCTGAAACTTTGTCAGCCTGTGGCTCATTTGGTTTATTGAAAAACGATTGCACTGATTTGCATGTTTCTTGATGATGTGCTTTTTTTTCTGTATTTTTCTTTCACATGCACCATGTCGCTTAACGTCGTATTCTCCACCATGTCCCACAGAAAAAAAAAAAGCTTCGCCATCGACAGGTCTTAACCAAGAGTAGTCCATTCGCTATTAAAAGTGCATCTTTTTCGTGGCCACACTGGCCATGGCTGCTTAACCTGCCCGAACACAGCGCGCGCGCTCTCCAATTTGAGTTTGTTGACAATGTTTAGAAGGTGTTCGTGCACCAGTCAACAGTTTGGTTGATGCACGACTCAGCCTATCGAGTCGACTAAAGATTTTATTGCTCTCCTCTGAACTATTGGACATAAGTTAACAGTAGCCTAAGTATTTATTAGGCAGGGTTGAATGAAAAAGCGGCACAGGTGCTAAATTTGCGTAGTACTAGTACTATATAAATTAAAAAGGTTTAGTTGGCATCTTTATTTCAAATGACCCGACCGACCGCGACCTGAGTATCATTAAAAATATTTTTGGATGACTCGTAACCGCAGGTGACCACGGGTGACCCCAGGCACCGGCTCATTTAGGATCAACCCGCGCATCACTGATATATATATAAAAAGAAACAAGAAACATTGTCCAATAAACAATTTATTTGTTATAAATATAATCTTTAATTAAATATTTTATCACCTGGAAGATTCCTTGGAGTTTGTCTGTGAAATTCTTGTGGTTCCTGTTAATCTGGAAGTCTGAGTCTAATGTCTCATAATGCAGACTGTTAAAATGGAGAATAAAATTAAATGTGGTTAAGGCAATATATTTGACAAATCTCTTGCTACTTTATCAAACACAAAGAGCAAACTTCAGCTGTTAATGCTGCAGTTATAAGTTAATTATTTTAAAGAGAAGGTTCTACTCAAGTACAAATTTAAGTTTTTCTGTCCTAGAAGGAAAAAACTATTGACACTAATAACAGAAAGATGGAAGGACATATTCCTGTCTCTATGGTGAATTTATTCCTTCTTGCTGCTGCTTGTGTAACTGTATTACTGGAAAGAAGCTCCAGACTGACTTCATTAAAAAGGAAAGCAGATATTGTTCTTTGATTTATGATTTTATTTAATTTCTATCACAGATATCCCAGTGGAGAAATTAGCTAGTGCCATAATACAAAAAACATGAAATACCTTTCAGTAGCTGATGGTGTTTCTTCACTGAATCCCGGTGGTTCATGTTTTGAGCGGTCACTCTTCACAGACACAGAGCTGGACACATGTGATCCTGATCTTACACTGATGACACAAAGAAGAGAGTCTCATTTGAAAAGGTATAATGTTGTAAATGGACATTTCTGTAGATAGATGAACACATTCATGTTTGATTCTTACATTCATTATTGAATTTATGCTCTCTAATGTCTGTCTGTGTAACTATATTACTGGAAAGAAGCTCTAGACACAGTTCAGTGAAGAAAGAAGCAGAAACTCTGTGATTTATTGTATTATTTACTTATTTTCTATCACAGATACCCTAGTGAAGACATTAGCTAATGCTATGTTGTAATAAAACACATGAAATACCTTTCAGTAGCTGATGGGGTTTCTTCACTGAACTCCAGTGGTTCATGTTTTGAGCAGTCACTCTTCACAGACACAGAGCTGGACACATGTGAGTCTGATCTTACACTGATAACACAAAGAACAGAGTGGGAACATTTTTAAAGTTTTGATACAATCAATTTCATAAATTCAAAAAATTATCTACAATGTATACTGCAATGTAAAAAAAAAAAAAAAAAGAGCGAAAAGTCTCCTTCCATCACAGTAGAGTCCAAGCTCTCTTCTGTCACATCAGTATCATCCTCATGTGACACACAAGCTTCATTTCTACCATTGTGCCACATTCAGCTTCATTCTCCTCAGTCTCAGTCGTCTCACTTCTCTCACCTTCCTCATTTATATCTTCTTTAGCAATAGTGACACAGACCCCAGCTTCAACACTCTCACATCCTTTCTTTATTTACAGCTTCAGCATCATTCACTTTCTCACCACAGACACTTCTGATGCAGCCCTTCCATTATATCAACCAACTAATCAAAATCAAATTCATCTTCATCATACTTCAAGACCATGTAAACCTGTCATCTGAAACGAATGACAAGCGTGATCTTTTTCATTTGGGACACTATTGTATCATGTCTTGAAAGCTCTACAAGCAAGAGTTCATCTTTACTGAAAGCTGGAACACATCTCTTCTGACTTCATATCTACAGATTACACACCAGGGCTGTACAGTGTGACATGTGTTGAACATGCTATGAAAAATAATCAGTCTGTGTGATGAATAAATATACCACAGTAGCAATGCATGCCTGGGTTTGAGCCGGTTTACAAACCTGTTATCCAGCAAAGTGAACATTTAATGATGTTTTTGATACAAATTCATTTCATCACTCGAGTGTAGCCATTTTGGGCCAAATTGTAGATCCTTACAAACAGACACAACAAACTTTGTGTTCTATATAATATTTGTCAAATAAAGTAAAAGGTCTGATCTGAAAACCTTAGTGACAGTTCAGATTCTGTTGGTTCAGATTATGATATTCACTGGATATTGCCTCTTATAACATCATAAAGACACATTACACATTGATGCTATTTTTTATTAATTTGAAATGAAAGAATGAAAGAGAGATTAAAGTGAAGAAATTTAATTCAAACACTATCTTTCCGGAGCCAAAGAATAAACAATGTTCTGACTGCTATACATAATATTTATTGCTGTAGTATTAGTAGATGTTTTATTAATGCGATGATGCCCATGATCACAGACAGACTTGTTATTTGAGGGAAAGTTAACCCACATTCAGCGTTGTGTTATGTTCAATAATTACAGACCTGGATGCAGAATCAAATCACTCAGATTCCTTCTGTTTGTTTGGGGATTATCTAAACTTAATATTATATTCATAGGCCTAACCATAATATAATCGAGCCATTCAATGTTATGGGGCAAAGAGCGCTCCTGTATAGTCATTAAAAATCTATTACTCATTTTAGTTCACACTTTACAGCAAAAGATACTTCAGTTTGCAATCATTATTTACATTTTCTATCCACTAAATGTGCAACCTGAAACAAAAATGTAAAACATCTTAATTCTGGGGTTGCACAGGATTTTTCATATATGATAAGTAAAACATATTTAACTGGGCTAAATATTCCTGTATATTAGACATTTAACAAGTTTTAACCCGAGACAATCTAAACACATTTATAGGATGTTCTACTTTGTTTTGCAAATCATTTGACATGACAATTAGTGTTGTCACGGTACCAAAATTTCAGTATTTGGTTCCGATACCAGTAAAAATCCTCGGTTCTCTGTACCAATTTCGGTACCAAAGCAAAACACAAAAATATGCTAAAAAAAACAAACTTTTTATCACTAAAAATAAAACAAATGCCATTCTTTATACTTATTTACAATTGTGTAAAAAAGTTTTTCTACAAGTTATATAATTATGAAAAACAGTAAACAAGTTTCACACAAATTTTTAAGTCTTTTAATTTATGAAATTTAAACACTTTATTTTTGGTAAATAAAGGGGATTTGCTGTTAAAATTAAAACAGGAAGGAATATTGTGATTTATTTCTTTAAAAAATTAAGTTTTATAAAAAAAAATTATAATTTTTTTTTTACAGTAGTAGCAGTATCGCATACATTTTACTAAATAATAGTAATATTTCTAGCACAATTCCTTTATGTAAAAATTTAACTTTTAATAAATGCATATTTGTCATTTTAACTGAACTTAAGATTGGTGGTGATGCTTAAGATATTTTTGGTCATTGAGGGTTTCTGTAAAAAAAAAATAGTAATAGATCATATGAATTATTATTAAAAGATAATACTACTACTAATTCTACTATCATACTAATGTATATACAATGCACTATGGATTGATGAGCTGCTGGTTCATGAATATTAATCACGTTGTCTGCGTTCAGTCAAACTGATTTGCTGAAATCAAAACAGGGTTATAGATGAGCGCCAGCCGATGAAATTGCCATTTGCACATTAGCTCCGCCCACTACCGGAGAAACCGGTATGTCTTCTGCTTGTTCGAAAATGAATAATTCTAAATGAACTCCATTATTTTGACTGGAGAAGACAACAAAGAATAGTTTACATGTAGCGTGTCGATTCAGCGTGGTAAGACTCTCGCTCTTTCTCTCTCTTTGCATGTGTGAGAAACAGCGCTATCAGCAAAGTGACGTAGAGTCGAGCGCCTTCACAAAGAGTTTACAGAGCATCAAATACAGGTGCGCTGTGCGTGATCCACAGATCGCTTGATGGAGAGAGAACTCTGAAGCTCAGATGCTGAAATTAATGTCATGCACTTCAGTCTATGTAGTAAACAAACCCGCACGTCTCTGCCATTCATTCATTCACACAGAGACGCGCAGAACACGGATTCATATTTCAAACAACTTTTGCGGCTTAACATTTACAGATACTGGTCCATATGGAGATTTGATTTGATTAATTTATGCTAACTTTGACTAATTCCGTGACTGTCCATATTTTCATAGTTTCATTATTTTCATGACTGGATTTTGAGATTCCGTCCTAGTTTTCTGCTTCGCGGAAACCTTTTTTAGTACCGACTTGGTACCGAAGTACCGGGTCTTTTGACAACACTAATGACAATAGTGAGAGAAAACGCTGCTTTTTGAAAAGAGTTGTTGTTTTTTTCTGTGAAAGCAGACTCAGTCTTACCTCTGTTTGTGTGAGAGACTCATCTTTCCTCTCTTCTCTGACAGACTGCAGATGAACAGCTCAACACTGAGATCTTTGTGTCTCTGAAGACGATCAGATGCTCATCATGACCTGGACATGACAATCAGATCAAGATCATGAGAGTTCAGAGGAACAAATGATGAAGAAAATAACTAGTGCTGAATTTCTGAGTTATCAAGCAATCAATATACAAATAAAATATGCTACAAATATACTGCCATGCAATAATCTCTTCAGATCACTCACAACACACTTCTTTATTTACATGAACATTATTTAAGTTTAAAAGAAGATTAATTTTGCTCGTGTTTATCGTCTCTCTATCAGGTTTGATTTGATCACAAAATACTTTCAGTCTCGGGTCTTGAAATGGAAAAAGAGGAGATGGAACTACACTTTTAGAATTATTCTTAATGCTACATTTTTACAGACTTGTTCAAATGTTTTAACATGTTTCGACTGAATGAGACGGTATCTCTCATTGTTGTATTTCATACAGTGAAATAATACACACTCAGCTCTTTGTTGTTGTCTACAGTGCATTCACTGCCAAGTAAAGTGCTTGACAACTTATTAAATCCAGTATGAACAATTCTAAGATGTGTTATGATATGATTATACCTGCCGAACTGATTGTGTATATGTTCTAACGTATACTTTATCTTCTGCTTTTCTTGATGAAATATTTAGATCTACTTGCTTTATTCTTAGAGTTTGTTTGGCCAGAATATCCACCTTCTCATTTCCCTCCACACCAACATGAGCAGGAACACAAATGAAGTGTGTAGACATGCCCTTAACGTTTATTCTGTACATCCTGTAGAATATTTCATTGATAATATCCATCCTAACCTACTCTCAAGTGCTGAAAAACTGATCAGATGCAATGAATGAGTTATTTACTTCATTCTCTTCTATCCACTGTAGGGCCAGCAATATCACCAATAGCTCTGTTGCTTATACTGACAAATTAGGGCTGGGCGATATATCTAACGATATGCTCATGCACATCTAGTCAGTAAATCTGGTTCAGTGATTAGGGCTAAATCGTCATCACCTGCTTTCAAATGGAGCGGCTTTTAATAGACAGAGCCGTAGATCACTTACAAGTAAAGCAATATCACCTTCATTATCCCAGATGAATCGCCTTCGATAACGGACGCGATATTGCGTAGCTCGTACTCTTTTCTTAATATAAAAATCACACATTGTAATATATACATCTGCACCTGCATTTTCGGTGTCAGGATCTTTGGATCCATCTGTAAATAAATCCACTGATTCTGGGAAATGTTTTGGGATCGTGTCGGGAGTTGATTAGAAATGTCTTTCAGTTTCCGCTGTATACTGAGGTTAACAGCAGGCAAGGGGAATAACCAGGGAGGAATAGAGGAAACTGAGACTGTATTACTGTACTGTAATTGATGTAATAATAATAATTCCTTACATTTATATAGCATTTTCTAGGCACTCAAAGCGCTTTACATAGTCAGGGGTTTTCTCCTCATCCACCACCAGTGTGCAGCATCCACCTGGATGATGCGACGGCAGCCATATTGTGCCAGAACGCCCACCACACACCACACTTACTGGTGGAGAGGAGACAAATGTAATCCTACATTTTTTGCTTTAGCATCACATATCCATCCAAAACTAGTCAAATTTGATTCATTATTTTCACAGCATTCTTTTAACATATGATATATTTTCAACCTCTAGTCCACAAAGCCCCATCATCTGCATACAAAGATGTTCCTACATTTTGTTCAACCTGAGAGAAAGTGTCATTAATAATTATGTTGAATAGTAAAGGACTACATACACGTCCTTGTGAAGTCTGGAATATTCTTCACCTACTCACTTGTATTTTCCTGTTAAACAAAAACCTATTAATTCTGCCTTCAATTCCTAATGATTTTAATTTGATTAATAATCCTGCTTTGGATTGATCCAGAGTGTGGACTAGGGATCTAAATCACTATACACATACGTCGTGTATTTTGACGTCACACATGTCTTAGCACAGTGATTGTCAAACTTTTTACAGTGATGTAATATTTAACATTGTTCTATGTAGCCCTTCTCTTCCACTTAGACCACAGTCACACCTTTACTATTAAAGGACAACATTTGCACCTTAAATTGATTTACAGGCATGCATATATATATATATATATATATATATATATATATATATATATATATATATATATATATATATATATATATGCCTTCGATGATAGCCTACTTGTGAACTTAAAAATAAAACAGACAATAGGTGACGGCAAATCACTGTCTTCATGAGCCGGGCATCATTCATTCGTTCAGTAGCAAGCTAATGCTGTAGTTATTAATCACTGACTCTCAGAATCGTTCAAAGACGCAGATACATTCACTAAACATCACTTGCTTGGAGATGCACACCAGATAATACAGATTTCGTTGGAACTAGTGTTATTTCATTGCGAAATATAACAAACATGACAATATTCTGTTTAAAATGTAAGGTAAATTTAACATGCATTATTCACTTAATATAATATTTTTTTGTTGAAACTGTTGTAAAAATGTATGTCACATTCACCATCGTTTGGATATTCAGAGAAATTTGCATTCTTGTTCGTATTTTAAACATGAAAACAATAACTCACACAGGGTTTCTGTATCAAAGAGAGTTTAAATCAATCTCAATGTAGAGTCCATGTCAATATTTGCTCTTCATGCTATTAAGTGAAGATCTACTTTAAGATTCATTGAACAGCATCATGATTCGCTAAACCAGCACATTCAGTGGCATCCTATCACATGCACGCTGCTTGTGTGGATGCAGTCAGTCAAGAAGATATTTAGAAAACTGCTGGTAATCAAACAGTTGGTGGTTCCCAATGACTTCCATAGTAGATAAAAAATACTAAGGAATGGCAACCACCAACTAAATCATAAATGATAAAAAAAAAGAAAAAAAAAAAAATCATTTTTGGGTGAACTATGCCTTTAATGTCTTATACTCGCGTTAGTATTAGTTTTTATTCCTTGTTTTAAAGTATTTCATTAGTTTAGCTTCCATGATTTTGAATGTCTCATTAGATGTAAAATTATATAAGCCTGATTATAAATAATTAAAGAGAACACTATAATTAATAGATGCTGCTCTGTGGAGGTTACCATGGATCAGCTCTATTTCTGCTGTTCTACAGCTGCTGTCAGACACTGCTTTTATGCTTTTTTTCAGTTTATACTAATGCAATATATTGGACCAAATGTTTGTTGTAAGTCTCAACCGGTAGACGGTAAACAAACTATCGTGATTTCTGATCGAGCGTTTGGACACGGAAGCGGTGACGTCACACTCAATGTCTAAAAAATACTTTCGATTTAACATCACAGAAACAACAACATAACACAGAAGAGGAAATACGGAAAACACTTTCAGAAAGAGAATCGTGTTCAATAACCTCTCTTTGAAAACATACTCGCGGTCTTGTCCGCTATAAAACAGAAATTATAAGTATTTTAAAACGCTAATCTGTCTGTGCTTTGGGCCTGTCGCTTGTCAGAAATTCATTCTCATATCTCTCGGATGGATTGGATTAAATATAAAAAAAAAAAACAATGTCCGCGAGTGTTAAAACTAGTAGAGTCTGTGCTAAAGTTATATCCTACCTGTACAAATGTTTTCTAGAGCATAAAAAGATCAAATCCAACGAGCAAAGTTTTCTCTTTCTATTTGCGTAGTTCTTCTTCTTCTCTGGTGTTTCTTGGCGGTTGGCAACCTCACTCCTCACCAACTGGAATAAAGTATGGATCAGGATGGATATGGATCAGGATGGATATGGATTTGCTTATATGTAGTATCCAAACAAAACAAATAAACTAGAAATAAATAATAAAAAACATTAAAATATTATATTATTTTAAATTAAATGTAATATTATTTTATATATATATAATTATATAACTATATAATTTACTTCACAAATTCAATAATATAATCATGATTAACTTGCTAGCTGTTTTCCCTAATAAACCTGATAAACACATTGTGATTGACGAATATTCGCGGGTTGTTATGATTATGCCATTCTGTCTCTATGGGGGAGCTCAAATGTCTGATTCCACATAAATCTTGCGGTTTTATATTAATTGGGAGATAAAAGTTAATATACGCATTCTATAATGATAAAGCTGTGAATAAGAATCTGAAAAGAAAGAAGCTTCAAATTAATATTTTAAAGTACGTGAATAAATCACACCACCGCTATAGATTTATGTTTCACTTTCCATAATCTTCACTTTATGACCGTCTTACATTTGTCCTTAATTTGATTCAAATGAACTTTCCATGTTAGTTTTTTTTTATCAAACCAATCCCCAAGAAACCCTACGGCTTTGTTGTACTTACAAAGAGGTGACATTACAAATAAATACTAAACAAAAGCTTTAACAAAAAATAAAAATATTAAATATATTAACAGCAGTATGATTTTTGGAAGATGAAATAGTTTGAATACATGTTTGAACCTCTTTTTTTTTTAATAACAAAGGATTTTGATGAGTGAATTTACTGCAGTGAATATGAAATTTTGCAAGAAGTAATAATAGGTTAATAATAAAATATGAATTATTTTTGTCTTTTTGAATATTAAAGAATCCAAACAGTACATCCTTAAAAAGCAGAGAGAAACCAAATAAAGAAACCAAAATAGTTGTGTGTGAGGACAATCCCAAACGATATTTACATCAGTTTCATTAGGGTCACAACAAAAACAACAGCTTGTATCTGTGTCTGATTTAAACCTTTTCAAAAACACTTTAGTAAAATCTGTGTAATAATTTGAATGAGATTTCTCTAACCTTGTTATTATATTTCGAAAACAGAGTCCATACTTTTTTCCAATCAATATGATCAGCCACATTCCTCCAATAAGACACCACAAAACAAAGATTTTCTCTTTTATAAAATGTCTTGATCATTCCAGATGAAGTACGGGACAGGGGAGAAATTGTGCTTAATTAATGACCATGCAAGTAATGCCTGTTTATGAAATTTAGATAAATTGTAAGGGATTCTAGCAATATTATAATTACAGATCAATAGGAAAGGGAGACCCAGTAATTTGGAAAAATAGTAATTGGGGATAAAATTCCAGATTGAGTTTGGATTACACAAAAACTGTCTAAACCTATTAATTTTGAAAGTGTTATTTTAAAGAAGAGAATTCAAGGAAATTCAACCCACCATAATCCAGTGGTGGACAGTAACGGAGTAGCTTTACTTCGTTACTGTACTTAAGTACATTTTTCAAGTATCTGTACTTTACTGGAGTAGTTTTATTTTGAGCAACTTTTACTTTTACTTCACTACATTCCAAAGCATAAAATCCTACTTTTTACTTCACTACATTTCATAAAACATATCGTTACTCCCTATAATATCACGTGCTCCGACACGCAGAAGCGGTGTCTGATTCATCATGAACGAACTGAATCTTTTCAAAATAAACTTTTAAATCGGATCGCGAATCACACCAAACGATTCGTTTACGAATTAGAATGATCCGATTGCAGCTGTTCTGGAGTCGACCACTCACTGATTCAAATGAACCGTTTAGTGCGAGTCTCCAGAAGTAAGAACCGGGAGATCTTGTGAGCGCGCGTGCGTCTGATGTTGCTAAAAGTAAGTTATTAATGTCGAAATTTTGGATTAATTATTGTAACTGAAAATCATATTTAGGTCAAAACTGTCAGTTGTTTGGAAACTAAATCCGTTGTAAAGAGTGATCTATTTAAGCCCACTCAAATGCTCGAGTGCAGACGATGCAGACACATCAATTCTAGTTAAAAAACAACAACAACAAAAAACCCATAAAATAACACAGATTAAATACAATAACTCGTGCACGTTCAAATTCCCCGCTGCCGTAATGTTAACAGTTTTATTAAAATGTCCTATGTTACGTCTGTTTTTATATTGTTTATCGACAGTAACGTTATACATATGTATATTGTTTGGATTAACTAGACGAGTAGACAGACATGAATGTTTATTCATAACCGTACTGAAAATAAGTAAATATTGTTAGCTGATGCTAACTGTCTAGCTAACAAGCTTGTTGGTGCTAAATTGATGTAATTTTTATAAATAATGTCCAAATATTTTTATTCAGCCACCTATATATAATATAGTTTACATCTGGTTAGAAAAGAAAGGATGTGATGTTCAGAACATGCTAACTACAGTAATTATCAGTGGGAAGAGATGCACCCCGTTTGGCCAGGGGTGTTTTTAAACCACAGACAAGATTTGAGAAGGAAAAAATCATTATCTTGATTTACATTTTTTTTTTTTTTTTTTTCGTAAAATGTTCTTCCTAACGTCAGGCCTTATTATCATGTCATATATACAGTACAGACCAAAAGTTTGGACACACCTTCTCATTTAAAGAGTTTTCTTTATTTTCATGACTATGAAAATTGTAGATTCACACTGAAGGCATCAAAACTATGAATTAACACATGTGGAATTATATATGGAATTATATACATAACAAAAAAGTGTGAAACAACTGAAAATATGTCATATTGTAGGTTCTTCTTTTGCTTTGATTACTGCTCTGCACACTCTTGGCATTCTCTTGATGAGCTTCAAGAAGTAGTCACCTGAAATGGTCTTCCAACAGTCTTGAAGAAGTTCTCCGAGAGATGCTTAGCACTTGTTGGTTCTTTTGCCTTCTGTCTGCGGTCCAGCTCACCCCTAAACCATCTCGATTGGGTTCAGGTCCGGTGACTGAGGAGGCCAGGTCATCTGGTGCAGCACCCCATCACTCTCCTTCTTGCTCAAATAGCACTTGATGCCTTGAGTGAGACTCTACAATTTTCATAGTCATGAAAATAAAGAAAACTCTTTGTATGAGAAGGTGTGTCCAAACTTTTGGTCTGTACTGTAACTTTGATATTCTGTAAAACAACTAACTTTAAAATACTTTGTTCTTACTGGTAAAGATCAGATGGTCATCTCTGTTTTCTCTCAGGTACATCACAGTGTAAGCTTCACAGTGAACATTACTCTCATCAGCGTAGTCCATATCAACAACAAAAATATATCTTGACTCAATATAGTGGTTATTTTGAAAAAATCCAAGGTATTTTGAGCAGTAGGAATATAAAAAGAATATGTGCTAATATAAAATTAAATTAAGTAGCCTATATAAAATTGCAAACATCTATCTTGCAGTACTTTTTTACTTAAGTACATAAAAACTCGAGTACTTTTGTACTTTCACTTGAGTAAAATTGAAAAAGGAGTACTTTTACTTTTACTGGAGTAATATTTTACCATATGTATCTGTACTTTTACTCAAGTACTTGATTTGTGTACTTCGTCCACCACTGCCATAATCATACGTGTTCATTAATACAGACTTCTTTACATAATGGATTTAGTTTTTCCAAACAAAATTAAACATGATTTTATCAACTGCTTTTACAGATGTTGTTGTCCACATATAGAGAGAGTGCAGAGCATGTAAGCCTTAGCAAGCAGTATTCTGCCTCTCAAGCTCAAGTCTCTCTGAACCATGCATTCAATCTTCTTTGAGCTTCAATTATAACCAGGTCCAAAAATAACGGATTAGTTCATCTATCAAGTCATCTGTTTTTTTGAGTTGTTCATTCATCACGTGACTGAGCCGGAAAGACGGAAACACACATTTATAAACTGTAGGAAGTAAAAAGCTACAATTTGAGAGCAGAAACGTAGTAACTGTAAGAGTTAATAATTATCATACTGATGATAATGATGATAATAATGACTATGCACCAATTTGTAAGGAAGCTTTTAAATAAATTTATCTATCCAATGCCTTCACGTCACATGACCAAAGAATGAACGGCAGGTTAAAGCCTTTTATACAGTATTTTATTATTATTATTAATATTATTATTAGACAATACAAACATTAAAACATTAAGGCAGTACGCTTAAAATCATAAAGAAGAAGAATATACACACAGATTTGTTGCCAGGGTAACTCCAGTCTATGGTCAAAGCTTATTGGTCCGTCAGGAGATGAAGGAATTTCTAGCATTTAACTGCTAAGTACTTTATATGTGCTTGGCTTTATTATATTATATTGAAGCTTGAATTTGTTGTAATACTTTATAGTATAAAATAGGGGTTGAACGACTTCAGATTTTTTAAAGTCGATTTTTATCTGATGAAAGTCGAGTCGAAGTCGTCTAGTTGCTGGTGACGTCATTAATGAACAAATACATCTCGAGCTTTAAAAAACCCTTGTGCACAGCTATGACACAGCGATGTGTACATGGCTATTGCTCCTATAACAGCTCATTTATCAGTTCTTTTGTCTTTGGGTCGTTATATTTCTCACAGATTTCTGCTCATTTTAAATCAGATAAAGTAGCACAGTAACGATTATATTTATATGAATACATTAGAGCGATTGTGTGTGTGAATTAATTCTACCTGGCAGTGTCTCTCTACAAGTGAAGCTGTGGGATTTAGTTAAGAAATAAACTATAGAACTTCTCAGTTTCTAAACTATTTTATTGAGAAATCACAGAACAGTGTTGACAGTACATTACTGCGCTGAATGATTCTGTGCACGAGCGATCTGCAAGCGACGTACGACTCGACTAGTCGATTAGTCGGTGCAACCTCATATAACTTTTTTTTCTATTGATGTTTCGATTAATTTTCGTATGCATGTTGTTACGGGGCTTGCAGTGAAGTCTTGAAGACGTTTATTATTCATAAAAATAAATAGTTTGCCTTACTTTCCTCTGTTATATACATTAGTTGTGTGTTAATATTACCATATTGTCACGGTTAAAGTTTTGTTTTATATATGTGTGTGTATATTGATTTCATCTTTCTTTCCTGAGGTTGAGCTCCACCCCCAAACACCTGCATCTTGTTGAGCAATAACGTTCTGCACTGAATATAAGGTGGAGGTTGTGTTTGTGTGGAGGCTCTCCCTGTTCCAGCACATGTCTGCCTCCGTCACGTTCATGTTCTTCTGACTCACACTTGTTGAGGAGCTGCTGCCGTCCTGCCATCGACGATGAAGAGCATCCAGTGAGCTTTGTGCGTGTCTTGTTGACCAGCTAGCTGCTGACAAGCGGTGCTCTTTCTTTGTGTTTCTTTTTTTTTGAGGTTTTCTTTATTTTTTTTGTTGATCTATGTTTTGTTTGTCTATTGGATTTATTTTGCTTTATTTTAGTTGATTTGACTTCTATCAGCCACTCGTTGTAATGTGGCTCGTAAGCTGTTTAATTAATATTTAATTAATATTTAAGCCATTAATAAATGGTTGAATTCATATCTTGGCTTGTGCTTACTTTTTTATGTTGCTTTACCCCTCCCTGATCAAGTCTTTTAAAAGTGGGGTTCGTAACAATATAGTTTAGTTATTCTAATCCCATTTGTTATCATTGAGATAATCGTGTGTGGCTGTAGAAACAGGATTCAGACAGGTGACACATACCTGAGCTGCAGCAGTGCAACAAGTGTTACAGCAATCACCAGCGATTTTCTGATTGACCAGCTTATTTAAGAGCCAAACTGGTCAAATTAAAGTCCTCTTCAAATCCACTTCAACAAGGCAGTTGTCTTTGGAAGAATTAATATTTTGAGTTGTTTGTATAATATATGTATTGCAATATATTATTGCATAATAGTTTACCTATGTACTTAGTTTCAGGTTACACACACACACACACACAGATTAATAAGAAATATTAAAGTTACATTTTGCTTTAGTATTCTGTGATGAAGGAGATCCCAGTAATCTCAGACAGAAGTTGTGGAATGGCTCCATTACAACAGACATCTACTCCGGGAGCCGGTGAAAGAGCTTCTTTTCCTTATAATGGAGGAAGGGGACGAGGAAAAGGCCCTCAACAATCTCCTGGAACAACCAGACGCTTCCAAAGTACCTTTCATATTTCAACTTGTGTTCAGGAGAGTTATGTCTGTAGGATTTTCATTACAAAATGGACCTAAGAGTAAATTCATGACAAAATGAGTTTAATAGTGAATTGTTCATTTTATAAACTTTATTTAATTAGTGTACATTTTGATTGTTACTTTCAAAATCATGCTGCTGTTTGTTTGTGTGTGTGTGTGTGTGTTATTGAAATGTTTGATGCCTTCTTGTAAACCTTTATTTTGAATCTTGTGATTAAAGTATATTTCATATAAAATGCCCAGAAGTTTCAAACATTGTTTTACTAAAATACACAAGATTATTATTTAACATATAACATTATAAAATGCGTACATAAATAAATTACGGCTTATTGTGTGTAATAAAAGCTAATTAAGGTGGTACTACTCTGTTAAGAACATAAGCTCCGCCCCTCACTCTGTGGCTGCGGTTCTGAAACTGCTGGAGCTGCTTGTCTGCAGCTGTATACTAACAAACCTGAAGAATCATGAGATGAATGAATCAATTCTCTTTCTGGCTCAGACTGCATAGGTCTCAGTCTCAGATCATGGACCATTGGTTAAACATCTGATGCATATAGAACACAAAAGTCGTCATCAGATTGGTTGAATTATACAGGATTTCTGGGAGACATGCGTGTCAGGTTCTTTAACGTTCTGCCTGGAAACAAAAATGCTGTGGCGCCAAACCCCCTCACGAAAGAAGAAAGCCGTTGTGTTTAAAACTGTGATGACGAGCGCTTATCAGGGTCAACGCTGGATATTTAAAAGTTAAGATATTAAAAAAATTTAAGATATTTAAAAGTATCTCAAATGTTTAAAGTTTGCGGCATAGAATCTTTAAAGAGTTTTATACACCATTATTCTGTTATTGTAGAAACATTCCCACGCCCCGAAGTGTGACTCTGAACGAAACAAACTGTGATTGGTTGTTTGACATGTCGGCCTTAGCCAATGAAAGCTACCAT
Organism: Carassius auratus; assembly: GCF_003368295.1. Taxonomy (NCBI): domain Eukaryota; kingdom Metazoa; phylum Chordata; class Actinopteri; order Cypriniformes; family Cyprinidae; genus Carassius; species Carassius auratus. Next base: position 115,431 of record NW_020525665.1, on the reverse strand, counting down.
AGATCTGGCTATGCGAGACTAGGTTAACTCAAACCCAAAGATTTGTCTTAAATAATGACAGTACAGTTGTAATGAAGCAATAGAAAAATTGAAAAATGAGAAGTATAAATGATTAAATAATAAAAGTGTTTGTTGAAATACTTAGATGTAATGTGATGGAATAAAAGACTGTACACTAAAAAAAAACATGATAATCCAAATTTTTAGAGGTGAGGTGAGCTATTCATAGACTGAAGACCCAGGTAAACTATGAATTAATCTTTTCTGTTTATTATAGCACTATAGTTTTATATTGTTTGTAGTGTGATCAACGTTTGCGTAACTACTGGTAGACATTAGGGAAGTCACACGTAACATTTTAATTATATTTGATAAAATTAAAAATGACTCGAAAAATCTGAGTCTGTAAAATGATCCGAACTTCCCATCACTATTCGCTAGGCTCATGTGTTAATTACCTAGTGCTGAATCTTTGAGTTATCAAGCAATCAATATACAAATAAAATATGCTACAAATATACTGCCATGTAATAATCTCTTCAGATCACTCACAACACACGTCATCATTTACATACACATTACTTAAGTTTAAAAGAAGATTTGTTTTGCTCGTGTTTATTGAGCTGTCTATCCAGAAGAACAGGTTTGGTTTGCCCACAGAATACTTTTGGTCTTGTGTCTTAAAATAGAAAAAGGAGGAAATAAGACAACAGTTTTTTACTGTATATTTTTACAGGTATTTTTTTACAGATTTGTTTAAACGGTTTGTTTTATTAAAGGGTTAGTTCATCGAACAATTTAAATTATGTCACACTGTAAAAAATGAATCATGGGTCTTGTAATTTCCATCAAAAAAATTAAGGTGATAATTAAAAATAATGTGTGGATTTCATTAAAGAAATTGTGATTCAGTGTTGTATAGAAAATAATGAGGACTTTTTACTAATAAAACCAAGAGATGCGTTTTCCTCATTTTGTTTTAGGAGACTTGAGCAGTTTTGGTGCTTGAATTGGGGAACTGATTAAACTAAAATAATTAAGGAAAGAAGGCTGCCTATTTAATTTAAGTGAATTAGCTCAATTTTGCAGTTTTATTTTAGAGGTGATTGTTAGTTCCCAGCATGCTTTGCATATGGCTGGATATGGAGAGTAAATTTTGAAATTAAATGATACTTTATGTTTTTGAGTGAAGGGAGGCATCTATAAATGTTTAATGTTCAGTTACATTTGACATTTGTAAGAGTTTCTGTAACATCGAAGTTGCACAGTGGAACTGTTACCACTGTGCAGAAGAGTAGAGCTTGTAGTTATGGATACTACTCTTCTATGGGATTAAACCTTGTTTAATTCTCAAGTATTTTCCTACTTGAGCTGATTGGCTGTATACAGTCTTGTAAATGTATAAAATAACAAAATACAAACAGATCTCATTTAAAATCAAAGACTTTTGAGAATAAACTTAAAATAAATGAGCACATTTCCCCAATTATATTACATTTATTGTGCCATAGACTAAATAATTTAGTTTATTTGGGTAAATTTCACCAAAAAAAAAAAAAACAACCTTAAAATCTACTCAAATATAATACGTGTAATATTGTTACCATAATTTTTTTAAGCAGATAGCATGTGTGTACGGTCTGCTGTCCATGTCCAGATAGGTAAGAAAAACATGTGTCTGTTGTGAGAGAGTTCAAAACAAAGCAGTTTGTGATATCCGGTTCACGAACGAATCATTCGATGTAACGAATCTTCTTGAACCAGTTCACCAAATCGAACTGAATCGTTTTAAACGCTTCGCGTCTCCAATACGCATTAATCCACAAATGACTTAAGCTGTTAACTTTTTTAATGTGTCTGACACTCCCTCTGAGTTCAAACAAACCAATATCCCGGAGTAATTCATTTACTCAAACAGTACACTGACTGAACTGCTGTGAAGAGAGAACTGAAGATCAACACTGAGCCGAGCCAGATAATTAACAAAAGACTGACTCGTTCATGAGTCAAGAACCGTTTCTGTCAGACGTGTCCGATTCGACGCACGATAAGCACACACAAGTGTGTATTCTTAATTAATGCAAGAAAATACTGAATTTAACCCAAGAAAACTAAGAACAGTAGGCCTATTTATGTGAATTGATAGTGAATCAAGAGATCGTTCAAAGTATATAGATTTTTATTTAATTTTACATATAGTAAATGCTCAGCTCCAAAAACATGTTCTGAAACACACAAAATAAAGTGAAATTCACAAGTAAATTAAATTATGTATTATATGAAATAAATAAATACAGTTGTTGTTTTTTTTGGGTGGGGGGGGGGTGTGACCCCCAAGAGCTCTGACACAATTCTAACACTGAATGTGTTGATTAAAGCTAATTGGTTAAAACTAAATGTGTTCAACAAAACATGTGAAGGGCTGACTCTTTGAAGGACTTGTGCAGGCTCCTCGGCAGCTTCTTCAAGATCAGCATTGAGCTTCGAGTTTACGGTAAGTTCCCTGTTAATTCCAGCAGCTTTCTGACAGAATTGGTCAGAATCTGATTCTGAGTTTTAAAACTAGGCCATGATGAACCACAGAAAGAGAGAGAGCAAAACTGTGTATTTATGAATCGTGGATTATAGTTTGGAAAAATAGGAAAGGAAAGAAAGGGAAAAGAAAGGAAACTCTGAGAGAACTTTTACAAGAGATGGCTTCTTTAAAGAGCTGCTGGGTTACAGGTTATTGTGGAGTATGTGATCTGATATAACTGCAAGACGGAAACAAATACTGAATTACAATCGCTTCACAAAAAGGTATTAAAGGCATGACAAGCATTGTGGTTACTGCACTTTACACGTACTATACAGTAAAAACACAGTTACTGTGGTAAAACCATGGTAACTGTTGTTGTTACTGTTGTTTAACTACAAATACCACATAAAAACACAGTTACTGTGGTAAAACCATGGTAACTGTTGTTGTTACTGTTGTTTAACTACAAATACCACATAAAAATACAGTCACTGTGGTAAAACCATGGTAAGTGCTGTGTTGCACTGTGCTTTCAATACAAAGAGTAAACTAAGAGTAAACAAGTGCTGTGGTTACCATACATAAAAATACCAGAGTAAAACTATATTTAAGGTGAAGCACGGTATATGTGGTTGTTACTGTGCATCCCTTAAGAAAATAAAAAATATTATAGTAATTTATAATAAATACTATAGTGTTTCTGAACCATTATAGTAAAGTCTATTATACTGTATATATTATAGTGTTCACAACACTTTGTTAATGAATGCTACAGCATACTGTAGTATTAACTATAGCCAACTGATAAACTGTGATAAGTACTCTAGTATTATTTAGATTATAGTATTGGGTAAAGTAATTAGTTTATATAACTATAATGGTTATATTATCACAGAAACTATAGAATTACTACAACAGATTCATTCAAGTTCTTTACTATAGCATGGATTAAAAACACTATACTATTTGCTATAAATTACTATAGTATTTTGTTCATGTGCATGGCTACAAAATAAACCAAAAAATCATTGTTACTATAGTTTAACCATGGCAACCACAAATTAACCATGGTTTTGCGAACTACAGTTCAACCATGGTGTTCATAGTAAAACTGTGGTTATACAAATGGAATTCAATCTAGGCCAAAACACATAATTTAATTCATAAATAGATCAACTATTTTATGAGATGGGTGGAAACCTTACCTGTTATCTAAATCCGTCTTTTAACCAAGCGGCAACCTCCCACCCTCTCTCATGAAGCCAACAAGGAAGTGACTTAAACTGTAATTCGTCAACTGGCTACAAAAATGAGTCAATCCCATAGCAACTCCAGCTTCATACATTTTTTAATAGTCTAACGCTGCCTATTCAAACACGTTTTGAAAGTCTTTTTAAATCCAATAACACAATGCGCGGTCCATATACAATGATCACCGAATTACAAGTTTACCCACCTCTCATTTTACCACTACTCACCTGATTATGACCATGAAAAGAGAAACTTTCCAGCGCAGCCCTGTCTCTCGTTGGTTGACCCCTCGCGTCAGAATCCGAAGGTGAGAGATTAACATTGAAGTGTATTGAATGGCCCTCTACGTTGAAAAGTGACTCAAAGGGGATGTCGACATCAGGGGGCAATGACCAAGCGTCAATACGTGACAATGAGGGGTGAGATGTGTTGGACAGAAATACAGAGCTCTTGTATGAAACTCTAGATGGCGCAGTCTGATAGCTCTAACTTACTCTGACCTAATGACATCATTATCACATGGCACAGCTGATTGGTTTACTGATTGGCTGATTTGGGATTCAATATATTGATCGAATTAATTCCCCCTTTTGATTAAAATATTTTACTTGGTGGGCCCCCAATCTGGCCCCCTGGCCCATTTGCTCATGTATACGTTGTATACCCAGAAGCTATGCCTCTGAATTGAGCTGTAAAATATCTTGTGTAGATCTGTCTCAATAAACCATAACAAGTGATGTACTATATTACAATACACAAATATAAAGTTAATTTGACAGCAAGTTGTCTTACAACTGAAATCTTTTCAGTATCATTGGGATATATAAAAATTAAAGTTATTTTTGAGATTACAGACTAAAGTACAGACATTTATTATTATTATTATTATTATTATTTGTTTATTTCAAGTCAATCTATTGTATGATTTGCATTTTAAACTGAAGCCCAAAAGGAATTGTTATCTTGTGGCTCCCTCTGGTGAGCCAAGTTAGTATTAATTCCCACTGAAATAAATGGATGATAAGAGAGAGAAAGAGAGAGAGAAGTTTTTTCTTGTTGTTGTTTTATTGTACCTACAGCTTGAAACCAATTACAGTCCTCATGCCTCTGCAGAACTCCTTGGTGTCATCCTTCCACAGCCTCTGCTGCAGCTTACTCCTATAATCATTTAATGATAATAATAATGGAGTTTATTAGGCACCTTTCAAGACTGAATGACACCTTAAAATAACAGTAGACTATTGATTGATTGACTGCAATAAAACCTAATGAATTTAAACAAGAGTTTAATAAAGACTCAAATACAGAAATAAGTTGCGATAGGGGTTATGTAAGCTGTGTTATTACATTTCACAGATACAAATGCAAATATGGAATTTGTTTTCTCCAGTTAAACAGTTTTTTTGTGCAGAAGACAGGTGTTGAAGCCACAGTAGGCACTGTTGTGCAGTCTGATGGGATTTACTGCAGCGTGCCTAAAGTGCTGCTATTCCTAAAGATGTTTTCTGAAATAAGAAAGGAAATACTTTCATGAGTTTTTGAAAATGGGACATGATGTAAAAGTGCAAAGGTACAAATAGATGTTTGGGGTGAATCTGACATTCATTTTCTTCCAAAATATAAAGTAAAAAGATTTGAAAATTAACTCTGTAAAAGTCAGGATCACTTTGAACAGTAATCAATTAAAAGAACAAGCAAACCTAAAAAGGAAAGATTTTTATGATGGTTTGAATATGAGACAATGTAAAAGTGCTTATGCACTCATGCTTGGGGTATTTGCCTTTAATTATCTCCAATACTAAACAGTAAAATGACTTGGAAATGAATACAGTAATAGTCAGGGTGACTGTGAGCAGGAATCAACTGAAAGAACGAGAACACCTCTAAAGAAAATGTTTTTATGATGGTTTGAAATGGGACATGATGCAAAAGTGATTATGCATTTAGATGCTTGGGGTGAATTTGCCTTTGATTTTCTGCGAAACTGTACAGTAAAAAATATTTGAAAATTATTACAGTAATAGTCAGGGTGAATGTGAACAGGAATCAATTGAAAGAATGAACAAACCTATAAAGAAAAAAGTGATGAGTGTTTGAAAATGGGTAATGGTGCAAATGCTAGAAATGCACTTTGTTTTTTCGAGTGATTTTGTCATTAATTTTCTCCAAAACTATACAGTAAAATTACTTGAAAATTTAAATGGTACTAGTCAGGGTGACTGTGAACTTGAATCAATTGGAAGAATGGACAAACGTATTAAGGAAAACTTTTTATTAACAAGTGCTTTTTATGAGAAAGTGTGAGAATGAACATGAACGTGTGTGTGTGTGTGTGTGTGTGTAATATAGACATGATAAGTTACCTGAGGTGTCGTTGGTCTTTTAAGATCCCCAGTAGACAGGCTCACTCCAGTCACTCCAAAACTTGGACTCTCCACAGGAGGACTGTATACGAGCCCTGACCTGGAACTCATAGCGTTTTTTGGAGGGAAAAGGCAAACTGAAGGAGGTCCTGGGGCCTGGAGTGGTGTTCTAGGGAATAGAGATGTAAACTTTGCCGTTTTGAGTTTGGTTGTCAGACGACCACAGGTTGAAAATGCATTACAAGAACAATTTGCACAACATGGTCTTTGAAATTCATTAGTCTAGTTGTCAAGCACTGGGACTTTATGTTATCTCAGCAAATCACTTTAACATTTAATAAACAGCTCCAACAAGATATAACATATGGCATAGTAACAAGTTCATTTTTAAAAATGCTAATGACTCTATTATTATTATTTGTGGAATTTGTACTGAATGTATTATTCCACATGTAACATCATTAAGCCGATAGGTGGAGACTAGTGACTGTCTTTTACAATGATCACTACAGGAAAGAAACAAGTGGCATGTTCTCATGACTGAGTCATTGAATAATTCACACAATCAGTGATGGATTGGCCATCTGGAGCACTGGGATTTTCCCAGCGGGACTTTGACTAATGTGGCCCATTGCGTAAATACATATATATATATATATATATATAAAATAAATTATAAAAAATGTACGTCCATCGGCCCAGATGAATGGCCTGCATGGCCCACTTGAGTCAAATATTCAAATTAATTTAGTGTGCTCCGGCTCAGTGTACTGGCTCAAAAGCGCTCGTCAATGTCAAAATGTTTGAATTAGCCAATCAAATCGAAGAAGGCGGGATTTACTGTTCACAGAAGCTGAGCAGGGCACCACTTGAATGCAAGCTGAGGTAAGATGTAAGCAGCTGAATGGCGAGACAATTCAGCAATACTTGCCAGCTCTGTTTACGATAAGAAAATCTTAAACGACAAACATTACTTTTCAGGGATACAAACTACTACTGGCCTTTTCAAATTTATTAATGCGATGTTATTCATCACAATTTAATTTAGGAGTGAATGTTTGTAAAGCTCTATTCAGGACTTCTTCTGTAAGTAATTTGTGAAAAAATAGTACTACTAATACTAATAATTGTTAAATTTATTCTGTCTAGAACATTGTAAATGTGAATAATTTTGTTGCAGTGATTAGAAAAGTTATATATTTCCTATTATTTATTAAAATATAATTTGCTATTTCACATGCATTACACACTGGCGGTCAAATGTTTGAAATAATTAAGACTTTTTATTTATTCGTTTTCTGTAAGAAGACTGAATTTATTTGATCAACAATACAATAAATATTAATATTATGAAATAGGGCCGATTACACACACGCAAGTGTTTTTCTATTAAATATAAATTTAAAATGTTAATTATTTCTGATTAAAGCTGTATTTTCAGCATCATTCCTCCAAGTCTTCAGTGTCACATGATCTTCAGAAATCAGAATAATATACTGATTTGCTGCTTAATTATTTTCAGTTATTATTTATGATCAGTTATTACTGATGGTTCTTATTATTACCAATAGGCCAACTGAAAACTGTTTTTGATTAATATTTTTGTGGAGACTGTGAAACTTTATTTGGTAAAGAACAACATTTATTTGAAATATAAATAATCTATAAGTAGCCTATAAATATCTTTACTGTCACTTAAATTAATTTAATGCAACCTTGTTAAATAAAATTATTAATTTACCCATAAAATATAAAGCAGCACAATTGTTTTAAACATTGAAAATAATCAGAAATGTTCATTGAACAGCAAATCAGCATATTATAATGACTTCCGAAGACCAATAGAAAGGTACAATACACGTTGTTCCAAACCTGTAAAAGCTTTCTTCATCTTCAGAACACAATTTAAGATATTTTAGATGAAAACCTGAAGGATTGAGACTGTCCCATAGACTGCCAAGTAAATAACAGTGTCAAGATCCAGAAAAGGTATGAAAGTCATCATCAGAATACTCCATCTTCCATCAGACGTGCAATCTGGGTTATATGAAGCGATATGAACACTTTTTAAAAACTAAGACAACAAAAATAATGACTTTATTCAGTAATTCTTTTGTCAAAGTTGTTGCACAGTTTCTACATGTTTTTAGCTTTCATTTGAAATAAAATAGCACATCCTTGTGGTGCGGATGATACAGAAAATCATATGCAGCATACGGTGATATTGCCTGTTGATAAATGAATTACTGAATAAAGTCGTTATTTTTGTTTTCCTAATTTACAAAAAGTGTTCACATCGCTTCATATAACCCAGATTGCACGTCTGATGGCAGATGGAGTATTCTGATGATGACTTTCATACCTTTTCTGGACCTTGACACTGTTATTTACTTGGCAGTCTATGGGACCGTCTCAATCCTCCCAGGGCTGGATTCACAAAGCATTCTTAAGAAGAAATTTCTTCTTAACTGCCGTTTTCTTCTCATTTTTTAACTTTAGAAAAAAATTACCAATATTTTGTATTCCCCAAAAATTCTTCTTAAGAATACTCTTATCTTTTTTCTTAAGATTGTTCTTAAGACAAAACCTAAGAGGAATTCAAATTCTTGAAAATAATCTTTTTAAAAATCATCGTAAATAACTTCTTAAATTTAGGACAGCCCCAGACTTGTCTTAAATCCCAAACAATAATAATCATTTAATGAAAATATCTTCAATTGTGTTCTAAAGAGGAACAGAGCTTTTACGGCTTTGGAACGACATGGGGATACGTGATTAATGACACAATTTTAATTTTTGAGAATCCCATTAATGTTAATCAAATAAGAATTTAAATTTAATAAACAATGATAATACTCCGTCATAATGAGCTGGTGGATTTGGTGTAGTGTGTGCACTTTTTAACCCCAGTCCGCCGCTGCAACCAGTCGATGTGCAAGTCTAAAACCTTGATTTAAAGACTTGCAATAGATGCTTTGGTGTTGCTTGGAGATGAACAAATATGAAAAGAGCATTCAAGCATCACAACAATAATAGTTTAGTACAGATGTTTACCAAAAAGCCATTCAGTGTAACAATAATCTTTAAATAGCAAAATAATAATAATAATAATAATTTTTAAATACAATTTTTAAATTAACTGAAGTATTATTTAATTTCAAAAACATTAAAGTAGTCATTTTAGTTGCATTCAAAATGCTTTCTGTGTATATAAAACCACTTTTGTACATTTATTTTAATGTGATTTCAGTATCAATACGTTTCTCATAAATCATTAAGCCATATGAAATTAATACCTATACAATGTCCATGTGATGTGCTTCAAATGTGGCTAGGTTTAGTTTCATAAAACAAATGTCCTACCTTCCACACATTGTTGTCTGTCCTGTAACGAACTTCACTCTCAAAGCAGCCGCTGTTCTTTGTAAAATCCCAGTATAGCCACAGTTCAGTGTCTTTTTTCTCCACCACAGACAGGTTGATCGGAGGAGAAAGCTTCACTGATTAGCAACACAATACAGTTTTAATTCATCAACTGGTCAATTAATGTCAAGTCATAATAAATATGAATCATTTCTAATACCATATGATTTGAGATTATGCTCCTGCTCTGTCACCAAACCTCCATCGTCACTGTACAGCCGTGTTTCTAATGTATTAAACCGCTGTGCTGTTTTGTAGGGGAATACACAGCCCACGTTAACATCTTCAATCCTGAGATATTCTGGACAATCCAGAGTTTCTCTGTGAGTAAACCTAAGAAAGAAAACACATGCTGTTGTCAGTTCTGAAACTTTCATCCAAAAATGCAGGTTTTCTATTTTAACATATGCACCTGCTCCTGAAAGTGTAATTGTGCTCATGCTCAGTCCATGTGCAGTTAACATAGTCCAGATTTATGATAAGACAATTAATATCTGGGTAAAGAAGAGAAGAAAAAAACAAGATAGTTAAAACTTAAATGCACTTTAATTTATTTTTCATTATAATGAATTATGTAATTTATAAATGGCACAGTACAGCTATATGCTCTGTCTGTACGGACTGCAAAGAAATATCTACATACAGGAAATATGTACATTTCCAGTCTAAATCACAATTTTATACAGGCTTTCTGCTTAAAATTAAATACAAATATTGATAACATTTTGATTTAGTCATTATATGGAGAAAATGAACTGATAGTGTTGTAAGCTCAAGTTGTGTCAAACTGTCTTTGGTTGCGTGTGCACATCACGGACACAGAGAAGCCTTTCTGGAAAATAAGCATCTGAATATTGTCAACTCTTCAGGCGACGGGTTACTGGAAAATTTCACAATTTCCTGAGGAGTATCACTTCTGCTGTTTAAATGATTGCCATCGGTAGACATATATATGTTAACATATTAGATTTTAACATCTTAACTGTAGTAGAACCAAATACTTCCATAGTTTTAAAGAGCATATTAAACCACAAGAAGAGGAAGAAATAAAAAAAAATTCTACAAACCCAACTCCAATCAAACTAATGGGGAAAAAAACATTACATTTCAAAATAGTGCAGTTATAAAATACTTACTTGGCTGCGATGATGCAGAGAAAGCAAATGAAGGAATGTTCCCAAGGAAAAGAGCAACTAAAAGTATTATCATCTTGGACAGGGTCGTGCGCTTGTTGTTTTAGATCTGTTTTGGTCTTGCCTGTTCCAACTTAAATATCTGCTGTTTGTGCTGACGTATGTTCAAGAGAAGCCACATTCTGCTGATGTCTGTTATAAACACAACTGACTGCTAAATGTGTGTTCGAAAGAGAGTAGACATTAAACATTTACATGAAAACACACATATCAAAAACCTACAATAAACTATACTAATATGTTTAAGGAATTAAATTATAGCCTATATTCTGACCTTAATTAGACAATAAAGTACAAGAAGTGCAATCAACAGCAGAATAACTTCTTCACATCAGAAATCACTGTAATCCATGTTTTGTCTCAAGAATAATATGCTATCATAGTTGGTGACCGTATCTTTATGCCAGTGGAGTAATTTACTACTAAAGATGAACTGATTATGAATATTATATATATATATATATATATATATATATATATATATATATATAGATCGAACAGCAACAACAAAGAAAACACTCAGTGCTCTTGATTTAAAAGCTTCTGTAACTTTAATAAAGAACAATCTTTAATTTATTCTGTCAAATATGAAATGCTGTTTTACATTTGATTACTTTATTCAATTTCTGTACCTAAAAACTAATGCTAGACATCACTAAAAAAACTAAAAAGAAACTAAAAATCAAGTTTACTTCTAATAATCGTTACTCTATTGTATTTATTTTTACTAATATTTAGTTTATTTCTTTTTGTGGCATTTTCAATGTTTTAAGTGTTACAATATATAAGTGTTATATATATATAAGTTATACACACACACACACACACACACACACACAATGTATACTGTAATTTTCTATATTTCTGCATAAATATGAACCAAAACATCATCAGATATTTCTTCAGAGGCTATTTGATAAATGTCAATTGTAATTGATGTAAATCATGTACATTTTCTGTTGTGATTTTTATCCATCAGTGAACTCTAAACTCTAGTGATTTCACAACAAACTTTAGTCTATTAGCAGAATTGACCATGTAGCGTGAAGCAATAGACCAAAATGACCGAAAGCACTTTGAATCATCTGTCAGTGTTTTAAAAAATTCAGTAAATGACGGAAATGTTTCTGTTAATGCAACTTCTGCAATAAATGCAGTTTTAAAGTCAGCATTTTTATGTGGGAGGCTTGTCAAGATTGTTTTATTTAAATCAAATGTCTAAATAAGTAATAACTAATATATTAATAATAGAGCTAATGTGTTGAACTAATATATATGTGACACATACACACACAGTGCTGATTTAAAGTTTGTTATACCTTTGCAATTTTCTACATTTCTGCATATGACCCATAACATCATCAGATTATCACACGATTCCTGAAAGTAGACAAAGAGAACCCAATCAAACAAATGAGACAAAGATATTTTCTGTCATTTATTTGAGAAAAAATGACCCAGTGTTACATATTTATGTGTAACACATATTGATCATATTTATGCAGTAATATAGGAAATTGTAAAGGGTTCAAAAATGTTCATTCAGCACTGTGTGTGTGTGTGTGTGTGTTTGTGTATATATATATATATATATAGAGAGAGAGAGAGAGAGAGAGAGAGAGAGAGAGAGAGAGAGAGAGACAGAGAGAGAGTGCATCAATAGCATATCATGCTCTTAAGTAACTTTAATTGCCACATTAGCTCTATTATTAATATATTAGTTATTACTTATTTAGACATTTGGTGGCAGAGTATGCAGCAGATTTTCTGCTAAATAAAACAATCTTGACAAGCCTCCCACACAAAAATGCTGACTTTAAAACAGCATTTATTGCAGAAGTTGCATTAACAGAAACATTTCCGTCATTTACTGAATTTTTTAAAACACTGACATATGATTCAAAGTAATTTCTGTCATTTTGGTCTATTGCTTCACCCTACATGGTCAATTCTGCTAATAGACTAAAGTTTGTTGTGAAATCACTAGAGTTAGAGTTTAGAGTTCACTGATGGATAAAAATCACAACAGAAAATGTACATGATTTACATCAATTACAATTGACATATATCAACTTGGTGTATAATGATATTGATCCTTTCATTAAATGGCATAACTATCAGAACTATCAACAGTTGTCTGTTTCAGATACTTCTTTTATTATCAAGCACCACAGCACAATATCAGATGCATTCGAGTTTTAAATGAGGAAAGAGCGCTCTAAAGGCAGTGTAGTGTTGCTGAAGGATGGTGATATATCTGAAAACTCTCCACTATCACAGCTCTCCTGCTCCCGCTCTGCAGTTTATTTCAGGCTCTTCTGCGGTGTAACTACAACAAACCAGAAGAGGAAGCTCTGGATTCATGTGGTTTGTACATGTGTGTGAGAGGGAAGCGTGTGTGGATGTGTGTGTACCTGTGTCTGGTTTCTCTTTTTGTGTCAGAGTCTTTAACAGCAGAGATGTGGCAGCCAGGACTAAGCATCGATCATGAACATGAAATCAAACACATCAGACTATACAAGCTTGTTAGCTGTTACTAAAGCAGTGAGGTTTGTCTCTCTAAAAAAGAAAAATAACCACAACAAAAAAACATTTTTCATAAGAAAAAGAATCTGCTCCAGTTATTGATAAAACAGAGATCTGTGATACAGTAATTATAAGAGAAAATGGCACACAGATCAGTTTGCTATCTAAGCTTTCAGTGAGTATTTCCTCAGACTCAAGTTCAATGCCAGCTCCATGGAGGACAGAGTTGGGGAAGCGGGAGGTAAACATGTAGTTTGAGTTACGGGAACGGTTATAATCTGAAAAAGAGAGACATAGGATAGAAGTTTGTATAGTGATTACTAAAAAAGGATTTATTATTGACATAAACTGGTATTATTTTGATGGTTTACAGATGTGTTTCCATTTACCTTACGTTTGATTTTGTGCTGCTGCTGATATTTCTGTTTCAATGAGTCCAGTTCTCTCCACAAGCTCACTTTATCCCTTCAGGAAAGACATTGCAGAGCATTTGATATTTGAATGATATTAGCATTGAGCTATAGTACCATTTAAAGGTTTGCTGTTAGCATGAATTGACTTTTTTAAAGAAATTATTACTTTTATTCAGCAAGGATGTATTAAAAGATTGAAAGTGACAGTAATGACACTGCATCACTTTTATTTTTCTTTCTGTTATCAACTGTGTTTCCCAATCTCTTTAATTTAAATAGATAATTCAACAGTTCATCATAATACCATATAATTGTGATGATTCAGTCAAGGATGAGAAGTGAGGATTTCCAGCGGAGCATTTTTATTTAATAGACTGAAGAATAAGGTTATATATATAAACCCATAACCAAACACAACACTGCCTGGGCTATAAAACATAGATATAATAAATGTAACTGATGGTGAGGAATTCGTAAGCACACAAATAATGACTTCTCAAATGGATGATGAACATAATCAGTTCAGAACATAATCAGAAGGTATTCACTACATTAAATGACAGTAAAAGGTCAAATGCAAGAAGTCATTGTGTGTATAATGTATATAGTGCTTGAGAATGAGGCATGGTGTAAGAGCTTGAATGGACTTTCTCCAAAACTAAACAGTAAAATACATTGAAAGTGAATACAGTGATAGTCAGGGGCACTGAATACATATCGATTGAGAAATGAGCTAACCTATAAAGAAACATTTTTATGAGTGTTTGAAATAATAATTGACTTAAGGACATATCTAGTGCTGAAGAGCGACTGTAAATTGACTGTAAATGATGATTTTGGTTTTTGATTCTGAGATATTTATCATCTATTGGCTTCTTTTAAAATACCAGTGTTATTTTTGAGTAAAAGTTATGAAGCTCTGAAGTTCTGCAAATCTTTTGTAAATATAAAACACAGTTTGTTAAGGTTGTGTTTTTCCCCACAGCAAACCTCTGAAAGTGCAGCAGTGTTTAAAATGATTCTCTGAAAACAGACTCAGTCTTACCTCTGTTTGTGTGAGAGACTCATCTTTCCTCTCTTCTCTGACAGACTGCAGATGAACAGCTCAACACTGAGATCTTTGTGTCTCTGAAGACGATCAGATCCTCATCATGACCTGGACATGACAATCAGATCAAGATCATGAGAGTTCAGAGGAACAAATGATGAAGAAAATAACTAGTGCTGAATCTTTGAGAAGTTTAAATCGTGTTTATCGTCTCTCTCTATCAGGAAGAACAGGTTTGATTTGATCACAGAATACTTTCGGTTTCACATCTTAAAATGGGAGGAATAAAATATCACTTAGGTATCATACAAACAGTGCAGTAGTCAGAGACTCAATCTGTTTACTGTGCATGTGCTGATCCTGCAAACAAACATCCAATCAGGAGCCGGCCTCAGGTGTGAGACTCAGTGTTCTCAGCAGTGATCACGCATAGGCACAGGATTTTAGAGTTAAATTATTATTAATTAATTAGGATGTCAGAGTCTAATTAATTTAAGTGGGTATGGTATATGAAATATGTGAAAAATATGGATTCAGTACAGTATATAAAAACAATAAAGGCATAATTTGAAAAAGCAAGACTTGAGCATTATAGCGAATTTTACATTTTACATTTGGTTTGATTCATTTCTCTCAAATAGTGTCAGAGTCTAATTAATTTAAGTGGATACAGTATATAAAACATGAGAAAATGTGGGTTCAGTACTGTATATAAACATTTAAATGCATAAACTGAAAAAAAAAAGTCTTTGGCATTATACTGAATATTCTGAATATTTTACAGTTGGTTTAATAACTTTAGTTTAAATGTTGTTGTCGTTTAATGGATTTATATTATTGCATACATTAAAAGTTGTACAATTACTATAACACACAAAATTGTTATTCCAAAAATGGAGCTTTGTGCAATAACAGGGATGTTTTTCTAGACATTTTATGATTGGTTTTATATTATAACGACACATAGTTAAATTGTTCAATTAATTTAAATGGTTAATTCTTTTTTTGTTTACTTTTTTCCCCCTAAAAATTAAGCCTTGTGCAACGTAAAGGGCATGTATTTATGAGTATCTATGAGTTAACTATGAGTTAGTTAGAGCTCAAAACATAACAGCCGCAAAGAGTTTGTTGTCCAATGAATGTCAAACGTCAAACTAACTTTACCGTCGTTAGAAATATTCTTAATTCTACATTTTTACAGACTTTTACGCGTCGATCGTCTTTAAACGGTTTGTTTTATTAATATCTCTCTGTTTCTCGGTGGTTTATTATTCGTCGACAGACAGGTATAAGTTATAACTGAACATATCCCGCTTCATCCAGCTCTGAAACGCGTTCATCATTCTCCTAAATAAGTGTAATGGTGAAAGTATTCAGACTTACTTGCAGTAGTTCAGACGATCTTGTGCTGCAGGAACAGAATCCAGAAGTCTTTCAAACACTTCCGGTTTGTGATCGCTGTTAAACACCTGTGCGATCTTCACGATTGATGTTTGTCACCTGACACGACTTCATCTTGGAGAAAATCAAAGTCCAGTTAACAACAGATCTCGTGCATCAGCGCCACCAACTGGACAGGAATGTGAAGCACAAACACACCTGCTTTCTCCTTCTTCTTCCTTCTAACAGCAGATCCCAAACTAAAACAGTGCACTAGCGCCACCTGCTGTTTCTTCACTTTCTCCCTCTCAATCTGCTCCATTCACCTCCTTCTGATACATTTGACTACTCTGAAGGGTTAATGAATAATGACAGACAAATCATATCAAATAATCCAAGACAAACATATCAATCTGAAAGGTAAACATTATATAACAGAATTATATACAGTCCTATTTTTTTTTTCATTTCTTTCATTACAGCAATAGTCTATGAATTCAGATTTATTGATTTCATTCAGTTATTCTGTAGGTTATGATGAATAATTAAGATATACGAAATGTATGATTCACTGAATTAGTTTAGAACTGGTGTAATAAACTTCACATAATTACTCTGAGATTACTGACTCTAGTTAAGTCAGAATCAATTCAAATGTCTCAATTTATTATCAGTCAGGTAAATATGTATTATACCAATTACAGAGCCAATTCAGAGATATCAAATCAATAGAAAACATCACTTTCTCAAAGACAGATCTAAGAGTGAGTATGGAGTGTATATGAACACACTGCACACTACGAGCTCATCTGGATACAGAAGGACCCGGATCTTCTTACAACATTTCCTGAAGTACTTCAGACCAAAGCAAACACTGATGCATTGATCACGTGATCATTTACATCTTTTTGGGGACAGATGGTAACTCACATTGAAGACCCTGGGACCTGACACACACTGTCAGTACACTGTGCCTTTTCCAATGCTATGTGGCATATTGATGGCAATCATTAACCCATCAGGTACTTGCGTTACAATGAAAACTGTAAGAGTCAGAATGTAAGCAATGGTGTTAACTCTGTAGTGTTAATGTATTCGATCTAATAATGATTTGTTTTCATTTAGAACAACCCACAGTGGCCTGATTTTCTCAGCAGATTTGTCTCGTCTCCCTGTTTTACTGGCAGTTGACAGACAATGTTTCTCCCTAAGTCAAGACTGAATATACAGGAAAGCATCAA
Organism: Carassius auratus; assembly: GCF_003368295.1. Classification (NCBI taxonomy): domain Eukaryota; kingdom Metazoa; phylum Chordata; class Actinopteri; order Cypriniformes; family Cyprinidae; genus Carassius; species Carassius auratus. Next base: position 98,075 of record NW_020525665.1, on the reverse strand, counting down.
ACATCTTGAGAGGGGGGCCATTAATGTCAATGAAAAGTACTGAAGAGAGGCTCCTGACTTGAAGGCGATTCCTTGCATCTGTGGCAGTGGCATTGAGGACAGAGAAGCCTCTTTCACATTCAGAAGAACTTGCCAGGTATGTTTTGCTAGCAGTCAACAACTTTTTGAGGACCTTCCCATTCTGATCATTGTTGAGCTTCCCATTTCTGAAGTCCTCAACTGCCTCCCTACTTGGTACTTCAAGCATCTTTGCCAGGTCGTGGATCTCTTTCTCCCCAAAGAGAATAAGAGACTCCCTGGATTTTGGCCGGTTTAGGGGATCCAGTGGTGTTATAATCTTTGTAAGATTTGTGTCAGGCATTCATGAAGAGAGACTGTCGATCATGGCTTGGAGGAATAGGAATCTATTTACATTTTCCTTGCTTGAACGTAAGGGCACTTGTTTGAATATTCTCCTACTTTAACAGCTTCCGCTGCTTTCTCCATTGACTTCCCTGGGGTGATCTTGAAAGCCTTCAACACCTCAATTGTCATCTTTATTTCTCGTGTGGCTTCCATAAGAGAAGTGCTTCTGTTCAGAAAAATTAAAACAAGACAAATCTAAACTAGATAAACTTTGAAGTTGGCTTGAAAAAGTTATTTTGATAGATAGATAGATAGATAGATAGATAGATAGATAGATAGATAGATAGATAGATAGATAGATAGATAGATAGATTTGACATATTCCTCAATTTAACGGTCTTGTTCACACTTAATCTGAAGAAAAACACTGTACCTACCTGAAGTTTTAGGGACAGACTGTGAAGTTCACGTAGCACATCTTTAATGGTTGCCAGGTCATTAACAAAGCCAGTGCATGTGAGGCGATTCAGAAGGCCACTGAATTTTTTTCTTTCTATATCAGAGCGAGATCCATCTTCAGCTCCTTTTTTCATTTGTGCAACCAGAGCAGGGAAGTCTCTCCAAACAGCTTGTAAAGTCACAAAACTACTTGCTACCCAGCGGATGGTAAAAATGTGACCAATCTTAAGTAGGCAGATGTTAACTTGAGAAGCTGCCTCTGAAAGTTGTCTGGCATTCTTTGGGGATTGATGGTACAGTGTATACAGCTTTGAAATAAATATCTCAAAGTGATTGCAACCTGTGACTGACTTTAGTGCATCACGTACTGATAACTCAAGCCTGTGAGCAAGACAGTGGACACTCTCCAGCAAAGGATAGTCTTTTTTCAGCCTTGTCATAAGAGCACTCTGTCTTCCAGTCATCAGAGATGCCCCATCTCTTGTTATGCAAATCAGATGAGACTTGAGGTCTGCATCATCCAGGTCAGCTTCCAGGAGACTCTTTTTGAGAGCTTTGTATATGGCATCAGCAGTTGTTCCTTCCTCCAGCTCAATCAAATCCAAGACAATGTTTTCTGTCTCACCTTCTCCTGTCACATCTCCTCTGAGGTATAGGATGAGGTAGCTTCTCCCAAATGCAGTGCTTTCATCTACTGTAAGACAGATCCAAGAACCAGCACTTTTAATTGTTGAGACCATTTTTTCCCTCATTTTATTGGCAATGTGTGTTATTATATTAATGCAAGAGTGATCAGATTTGTGACAAGAGATATTTTTTACTCCATTCATTTCTTGTAACTCAACCAATCCATTTGAGAAGGCTAACTTCTCATTTGCAACAAAATATGCTGTTCTGAATGAGTGCACTGTCTCCAACAGAACTTTAGCATTCAAAGTTTCTGTCAAGGTGGGCAACACCTCTTTCTCTTTCTGCTGTTGAATATCTGTTGATGCCTTGTGAGTTAAGCTGTCTCTGTGTTTGTAGATTTTCTTTCTCATGGCCCTGACATCTTTTGCTGTGACCTCTCCAGAAGCCCACTCCTCTGCCACCTGTACTCCCTTTTGGACTCCAAAAAGGCGCTTGGCATATTTGCAGAATGTGCCTCCTACGTTATTTCCATTTAAGTATAGCCAAGGGGAGTACTGCTGTGTCCATGCCTCAAGCTGTTGCTTGCTGAAGTGTATTACCCTGTCTGTACTAGTAAGCAGGGACAAAGCTGTGCTCATGGACTGGGCTGGATGTGAACAGTTTGTTGTGGATGTGCTGACTAATGTTGTCCTGGATTGGAGCTGGTCTGTCTGGTCTGCTCTGATTGGGGCTGGTCTGTCTGTATTGGGGTTTGACCTGGATTGGGGCAGGTCTGTTAGTTTTTCTTGTAGCCTGGTGATAAATGTAAGTGCTGTGCTGTTTGAGTGTCCTGGTTAAGCGTTTTACCGATGAGGCTCCTCTTAGGCTGTGTGCTACAAGAAATAAATATTACATACCAATCTGATGTTTCAAAGTGTTTTCCTTACATATTTTTTTCTGATTAAGTGGTCTTAAGCCTGGGACACACCAAGTCACTTTTAAAGAGCAGAAATTAAAATAAAAATCCAGAAGAATCTTGAAATTAAAATAATAATAATAATAATAAACAGGCTTACCCTTCAAAAAAGTCAGTGATGGCTCTTCTCTTCTTTCCCTTGTCCATATCTGAAAATAATGTAAGATGTAAGTTGTAATATTATATTTGTTGTCGTTGCTGCGAATATATTTAAGAAAGCACTATATGATAATCATGCTACTTATTAAGGTTATTATTAATGGTGATAAACTTTGAACAGTGCACATGTAGGAATTTTATTTCATTTAACTAATTTATCTTGAATGCAGTTACACAACCCTTTCATATTTTCAAACGGAAGTTGTCATAGTTGGGTAAACTTCTATAGTGGTGAATGAGAGACTACATTAAATAATGTTTTCTCTTGGTTCTTGGTTCTAAATAAATGCGATTTATAGTCCAGTGCGATTTACCGTATGTTTTTTTCCTCATCATGACGTATTTTTGGACTCATAGTCCGAAAAATACGGTACATAGATGTATATTTATTAGAGTGGGTAAACAAATGCCACAAAATGACTTTAATTTGCCTCTTTGCATTGAATTTAAAACCCTTTTCTCCATTTAACCTTAAATACTACACTAATTTTATTAGGCTATACATAATAACATAAAATAGGATACAATTCATAACAAAAACGGTTGATCTGCATGTTTTTCTTCGGTGTAATAATCAATGCATGTGTGGAAGGATCACTCTGTCAGCCAATCACACAGCGACCTCGCTCCCACAGTCTGTAAATGTAAATATTTAAATAAGTTCTGTAAACTCAAAATTGTTGTAGTAAGGTGAACTTTAAAATTATTGCGTTTTCAAGTTCCCAGCATGCTTTGCATCAGAAAACAAGGAAAATAAATGTAGAAATTAAGTGTTATTTTGTGTGTTTTTACACAAGATTAACATAGAGGGAATGAAGTTAGTACTTAAATGTTGTGTTATGTCTGAACTTACAAAGGTTTCTATTATGTTGTTTTTGTAGTGTTACCGTTGTGGTGAAGAGTAGAGCCTGTGGTTAGGTTTAGGATGGACAACAATAGACTGTATTTGAGGGTATTTCCCCACATTAGATGAGTTGTAAAACAGAGAAAATTTTGAGTCAAGTACTCTCTAATTACAAGTTGAGAAATATCAATATTTATAAGATAACTGAGATAATTTAAGGCAACTGGAAATGTAATTTTTAATGTAATGTAATTTTTAAACTTAGGAGTTCTGTGATCTTATTAGGGTTTACAGTGTATGGTAACAGACACTTAAAAATATATATTTTATTGAACTAAAAAATATTAAGTTAATTTGACTTGATCTATGTAATCTGTTTCAACAATTTTTCAACAATTTCAACAACGGGTTTTACAGTGTGTGTATGACAGTCCCAGTTATATTTGTTTGTCCTGCTCGTGATCTGAAAAAATAAATCATACTAATATGCTGATTTGCTGCTCAAGCATCAAAGTTCATTAAGTTCATTTGCTGAACATTTGATGGTTTCATTTAGATTCATTAATAAAACTAAATGGCCATTGCTTGGATTTAATTTCTATCCAGATGAAATCCTGAATGACACACTTCACATGGTGCATACTGTGCACTAGATACTCAACTGTCTGGTGTATGAATATTATAAGATTATTTTATCAACATCTGAGTCTGAGCTCTCCGTTGTGAGGAAAGCTGACAGTTGACTCATGAAGTGTTTGTCTGTTTAAGTAGAGCATTATCCAGAGAAGATCTTGACTTCACTGATGATTAGCTGTTGTTCTTACACCCTCACCAGAGAAAACATCTGGACTCAGACAACTAGACGCCAAGATCAACAAGCAGAAAACAGAGATGATAACACTGAACACCTCAAACCCCTCAGCAATTAAAGTACAGGAGCAGACCTCTGTAGAAATGAGGAGTTTGTAGACCTGGGCTTCATCATTAGACATGATGGAGGACAGACAATGACATCAAGAGACGCATTAGCAAGAGCAGAAACAGCTTTATAACACTGAACAATATGTGGAGGTCCAACACTAGAATGACTCTGTATCAGAGCTGTGTCCTTTCCACCTTACTTTACAGATCTGAATGTTAGAGAACGACAGAAGCCCTTTACCTAACTATCAACTTTCCACATGATGAACCTCCAGAATCCTGTAGATCTTCTGCTCCAAAACATCTCTGACCAACAACTACTCATGCGGCGCAATTAAGAAAGTACAGCACCTTTAGAAATATATTAACTGAGAAAAACAAAATAAATAAAAATGCTGACTTCTTTTACCTGCTGTACATATAATGGGAACATTTCTGTTATTATGCATTAGCTATTTATGCTTTATGTTTCATGTCTACAAGTTAGCCTATATTTAAAACTGTTTAATAATACTTAAAACAGACAAGTAAACTTTTCACTTGTTTTTAACCGTATGTGGCATTTTATTTACATGAAAATATAAAAGTGTTAAAAAGACTAAATGTGTTTGAGTATTTATAGGAGAGTGAAAGACACAAATGCTGTTAACTTGTGAAAATGTTTAGTTGATTTGATGAAGGAGAGACTCCATCCACAGAACAAAGACTATATACTGGATATATGTACATTAACAACAGACACACAACTAAATATAAAGTCAAATAGAATAACAATGTGCAGAAAACATGAGATAAGTTTCACACATTGTAGATTTGCTTTATATCTTTTGACACATTTAAGTGCTGCACTTGACAATCACATTTAAACATCTGAATCATTATGAATGAGTTTAATAGAAATATTAGTAAACTGAAGAGCCAGACAGACTCATCTGAGCTTCTTCCTCCTCTGTTCCAACTTTACATTAAACACAATGATCATCTGCTTGAATACTAAAGCAACATTAATCATTCAATATCATGTTTCTAACACACATGCTGCATTATTTGATTGTAAAGTCTGAGTCTCTTCACCTGTATGGATCACATTTACACATTTATCACACATTTATTTCTCCTCATAGACACAGTAATGAAGCTCTTCTGTGGATCTTCTTTACTGCTCCTCTCAAGAACACTTCACTTTATGAGATACTGCATTTAGCAGCTACACTAAAAAAGAGAAGATAAGAGAAGATCATCAGAGTTCAGTGGAAAAAAAAGTACAAATTAGTTAAAATATTTTAACCAAACCGCAGGAGATTCCTGTTAATAGTAGACTTGAGGAGACATTGTTCAAAGTGTGTCTTGTTGTTCAAGTTGTTGCTAACTGAGCAGAAGTGTTTAGCTGAATCTAAATTGTGTCTAATTCTTCACTTGTGTGTCAAGAAAGCATATAATAAGTGTGATAATGCAGATGCAGCCGGATGTTATCACAGAATAAGTCTCTTCAGGAGGACACAAGTCCTGATCACCCTGTCGGGTTTATTCTGTGATAACAAGCGGCTGGAGCTACATTATCTCTTACAGAAAGTAAGTGTAAAGTAATGTGACGTGTTGCTTGTCAAAGTAAAAACACACAAGAGACAGAGACATTGATCATGTGATGCTGGACGACTGTGAGCTGAAGCTGAATCTGCTCTGATTTTACCAGCGTTTTCCTACAATCTGAACAAATCTATTTCAAACTCTAATGATTCACTATTACTGATCTCATTAATAAAGCAGCTGTTGCTGTAGAAAGCTGTGACAGTCTGCTTTTCTTCTCTTTCCTCCTTTGTGTTCAACATTTTTATCAACTTTACATTTCATTCTGACACAAACCCTTTGAAATAAAGCTTGATGATCATTTGATCAACTCTTTTCACTAATATCTGAAAGTATATATTTGTTCACATATCAGAGGTAAATGAATCTCTTTAATATCACAAAGTGAAGTTTACTCACCTCAGTTCACAGTTTGAGTCTCGTAGCACATCAATGAGCTTCTGCTTTGAGTCTCCAATCATATTACCTCTCAGATCAAGCTCTTTAAGAAACTGCAGAGCTTTTGTGTTTGTCAAAGACTGAGTTAAAGAAGAAACATCTGTAATGTCACAGCCATAAAGACTAGAAAGAGACAAACAGAGGAAGAGAGATCATCTTACAAACAAATCATTAAGATGAAGAATCTTTCACAAATATAATGTGAACACATTCATCATGAGATATTGAGTATAAAGTGTTTTGTTGAACTCTTATGTGCTGTTCGTTTGGGGACGACACTCGTGCTGTTTGGGCTCTATATTTGTATTTAATTTTACTCAGTTCATTAATGTTTTTACTCCACATTTATGTAGTTTTTTAAGGATTTATGATTTTTTTTAATTTATAAAATAATTTAAAAATATATTTTAAATAGGTTTTTATATAAAAATAACTTTTTATGTAAAATTCACTTTATAAAAGACTCACATTCCTAACTTTTATTAATGGGAATAACATGATGTGTGTGTTTTTCCTCCATCATGTATTTTGTGGTCTAAATTGTGGTGGATTTATTGATTTTATTTGATGAATTTAGAAGAGATGTGAATCTCCAGAGAGAGACTTTTTTCACACTAACACACAACCAGATATCAATCCAATTTAATTTTCTATTTGTAGAGCACCAAGTGTTGACAACCGTACAAAGTCTCATGTCATTTAGATAAAGGGAACATTTGTTTTTATTTCAGCAAACATCATTTGGGGTCTTAAAAGACCTTGAACAGCACATAAGAGTTAAACAAAGTGATTTTCATCATTTTGATTCTTGTCTGTGAATGTTACGGACCTCAATCTCTCCAGTTTACAGCGTGAATCCTTCAGTACGTCACATAAGTGATTCAGTCCTGTGTTTTTTATTTGATTCACGCTCAGGTTCAGTTCTCTCAGGTGTGATGGGTTTGATTTCAGAGCTGAAGTCAGGATGACACACTGTTCCTCTGTAATACTGCATCTATACAGACTGAAGACAGAAAGAGAAAACACAATGAATCAGACACGTTATGTTCATGTGGGAGTAATTCATCATGTGTTAACACCATACAGTGCAATAAATAAAATATTGCTGAAACCTGAAAACGATAAATAAATAATTACACAGCCATAAAAAAACTTGGATATTGAGGATATTAGTTAAATTTCAAGTCTAAAGAATCTTTAGTCAGACCAAGAAAAAAAGAGGTTTGTGATTTATAACGTAATTAAGATACAGGATCAACTACAGAAGCATCTTAAAAATAACATTAAAATGTTCAAATTGATTTTAAATGTAACAAATAAAGAACATTCTGTTCAGAAATGAATATTTAATTCAAGATATTTTAAGATTGTAGATTACAGTCAACAAGTACAAGATTTTGTGATCATATTTTGTTCTTATCGTGATGCATGTCTGAGTGAAACAGCTTTAAAAACAAAACTGCAGGTCAGAAATTCATGAGTTTTTGATGAGAAGCTGATAATTGTTTGCTATTGTAAACAATATCCCATCGTTTCATCACAATTTCACCATCAAGTTAGGCACATCAACCATAACTCCTTCAAAAACAGCTAGAAGCCTTGGAGTTATGATTGATGATCAGCTGACTTTCTCTGACCACATTGCTAAAACTGTCCGATCCTGCAGATTTGCTTTATTCAACATCAAGAAGATCAAGCCCTTTCTTTGGGAACATGCTGCACAACTCCTTGCTCAAGCTCTTGTTCTCTCCAGGCTGGACTATTGCAATGCTCTCTTGGCAGGTCTTCCAGCCAATTCTATCAAACCTTTACAATTAATTCAGAACGCGGCAGCAAGATTAATTTCTAATGAGCCAAAAATAATACACGTCACACCTCTGTTTATCAGTTTGCACTGGCTTCCAATAGCTGCTCGCATAAAATTCAAGGCATTGATGTTTGCCTACAAAACTACCACTGGCTCTGCACCCATTTACCTAAATTTGTTACTTCAGACTTATGTGCCTCTAGAAGCTTGCGTTCTGCAAGTGAACGTCGCTTGATTGTTCATCCCAAAGAAGCACAAAGTCACTTTTACAGACTTTTAAATTAAATGTTCCCTTCTGGTGGAATGACCTGCTCAACTCAATCCGAGCAGCTGAGTCCTTAGCCATCTTCAAGAATCAGCTTAAAAAACACATCTTTATTTGACCCTCGAACTTTAACACTCACTATTCTAATTATATTCTTAAAAAACATCTAACTACCTTTCTAATCTTTTTGTATTCTATTTTCTTTTCATTTATTATGCAATTGTGTGTGTGTGTGTGTGTGTGTGTGTGTAAAGACCTCTAACACTAGCTTGCTCTATTCTTTTTTTATTTTATCTGTTTTCTTTTTATTTATTATATTATTAAAGCGTCTGCTAAATGAATAAATGTAAATGTATTGCTGTGATCTCATGAGACTGACAGGTTTTCCCTCCTTCACATCATCAGACGAGAGAAGAGATGTGTTTATGAGAGAAAGTGAGAGTTATTTTCATTAAAGATCACAAGGGTACATTCATTTTTTGGAAATAAATGATGTACCCTGATAAATCAATCTGACTGTAATTGTGTAGAGTATAATGATACTAACTGTAGTTTCTCCAGCTTGAATTGCGTGTTCATCAGTAGATCACTGAGGTGTTTCACTCCAGAGTCTCCTAGTAGTTTATTCCCGCTCAGGTTCAGTTCTCTCAGGTGTGATGGGTTTGATTTCAGAGCTGAAGTCAGGATGACACACTGTTTCTCTGTCATACTGCATCTACTCAGACTGAAGACAGAAAGAGAAAACACAATGAAACACAATGAAAATATATATTGTGCTTCAAACAAGGTAACAGTCAGTGAGGGTGATGGGAAGTTAGTTTTTAAAGGGTCATGAAACCCCAGACTATTTTTTCTGAGATTGTATTAGAGGTGTTTGTGTTGCACATCATAGAAGAAGATGTTAGAATTCATTCATTTTAATTGTTGGGCAAATCTGGTTAATTCTGAGTTTTTTGCAATTATTTTTGTCTTCTAGGTTTATAATCTACATTGTGTTGATGAGTTTGTGACTTGGTAAAGGACTATAATACTGAAGCTGTATTAAAGGCAAACTGATAAACACATTAATAAAATACTGTCTATTTCTAATGTGTTCACATTATTTTCTCCAACCCCTGTGAACTTAAAGGGATAGTTCACCCAAAAATGAAAATTACCCCATGATTTACTCACCTTCAAGACATCCTAGATGTATATGAATTTCTTCTTTCAGACAAATATAATCAGAGTTATATTAAACATGTCCTGGCTCTTTTAAGCTTTATAACGTGAGGTCGGACTCAAATGAGAATTAAAATAGATGACTGTAACATTACTAGTCATGTAACATGTGAAATGATGTAAGATACTCACTTCAGTGTGTTGAGTGTACAGTGTTTATCCTGCAGTAGAGCAGAGATCTGATTCACTCCTGTGTCTCCTAGTTCATGTCCCCTCAGATACAGCTCTCTCAGGAGTAACGGGTTTTTACCCACAATTCCAGTCACATACTGACAGCCTTCATCTGCAGCAGGACCCAAAAACCTGCAGAAGAGAAGATGAAGCTGGAATCAATTCAATGTGCATTACATCACAAAACATTTAAAGATAATCAAACATTGCTTGTAATGAAAAGCTCTAGATCAAGTTTAAACAGTTAAACATTAAATATACAAATGTTTTTAAGAAAGACAAAAGTCAAAAGTAAATTTAAAAGAAACTCGGGGGGCAGAAGCTCACTAAATCATGATTCTCAAGCATCTGAAGATCTTCCTGGCTTTTAAGCAGGATATTAGGAAAGTTAGCAAAGAGATAACTAGCTTGTGACAGCTAAGCATTCATAGTGATATATTTAGTTGATCTTTTGATGCCGGCTCTTTCTATTATTATGTAGCAGAATTCACCAAACACTGGATTACTGATCCACTAACAGAGAACATGATCTGGGTTCAGTTCATCTCTGGATTGTTTTATTTATCTGATGTCTGTGTTGATGTAATTCTGCTCATTATGAGAAGAACTGCAGGTTCAGGCTTGTGAGTGTGTGTGTGTGTGTTATCACTGATCCTCTCGTGACACACATCACATGTTTGTGGTCTGTGATAGACCTGCTGTAGTAGATCTACAGTGTTGTGAATCTGAGCTTGATGGAAATTAATGTACAGTGCATTCAGTAACATTTAAACTATCAGGATGCTAAATCACACAGAATGTTTTTTCATGAGAAATGTCCACAATAACACAATCATAAATGTTAAAACCCCTTTACGTGCAAACATCGCCAACGGCCCCAGTTTATTATTGTTTCACTTTCACAGCACATTAAACATCACTGTCTTACTTCATCTGGACAAACTGTGCATCAATTGAAAGTTTAAAGATTCTAGCTTCGATATTTGACAAATGTTTTGATAAAACATTATTGCAGTGACAGATATTTAGTGATTTATGTCAGGAGTGCAAAATAATACATCCGTATTATGCCATATTTTGAATAGAAATTCACCACTCACTCATATTCAGTCACGTCAAGAGCGGTTTATTTGTGTTCACATAGACTCACTGAAAAGCGTTAATAAGGATTTATAGACCAAAGATGCATATCTGCGGAGATATATGGATATATTTACTGATGTTTACTTCATATTTCCTCAGACAGAATCGTAATTTCTATTCATTTTACACGGATTTACGCGATCTGATGATCAACAGCCTCTCCCAGCGCTGTGTATGTCTGTTTTTGCCTCAGTGCTTGTGCTGTGACCCAGACAAACTCTGATTGGTCCTTCGCCTTGTCAATCTGACCGGACACTGCCACGTCGTGTCACATGGTTCGTGTACACTTTCTGGTGGTTATCTGACCAAAACAACACTGAAACACCTCTGTACACACAAAATATCCGTGTGTATAATAAATATAATAAACCCAAGATTACGATAGTAAAGCTTGGTATGAGATTTTATTGAGATCTGGGGCGTTTTTATAAAAAAAAATATCAAAATGTACATCTGAAATGCTAACTTATGCAGCGATGGAAAAGGCTACAAATAACATATTTTACAACAGTAAACGACCCAATTCCACCCGTGATCGCACAAGGATGTTATTAGAGACACTCGATTGGGGTCAGGGGCGTAGCCATCTTTTCAGAAGTGAGGGGGACAGGAATCACACACACACACACACACACACGCACACACACACACATATACATATATATTTGAATATATATATTTGAATATATTTTAAATGCAATGTATCCCTGTGATCAAAGGTGAATTTTCAGTATCACATTAATCAGAAATCATTCTAATATGCTGATTATCAATTTTTAAAACAGATGAGTAAATTTTATTTCAGCATTCTTTGATGAATAGAAGGATCCACAGATCAGCATGTATGTGAAATAAAAAGCTTTTGCAACATTATTCACTATATCAGTCAAAAGCTTAGTCAGTATAATTTTTTGTTTTGTTAAATAAATGATATAAATTAATACTTGAATTTAGCAAGGATTCTTTAAATTGATCAAAACTGATGATAAAGACATAATTTTACAAGAGATTTCTATTTCAGATAAATGCTGCTCTTTTGAACTTTCTATTCATCAAAGAAACCTGAAAGAATTATACTCAGCTGTTTTCAACATTATCATAATACAAGTTTTTGTTTGTTTGTTTTTTTAATAACAAATCAGAGTATCAGAATTATTTCTGAACATTTCTCTAATTTCTAGCTTTTAATTGGCTTAGAAATCTATAAATGCTGGACAATAACAAAGAATAATGATTTGTTTATATACTACAAACATTTTTTTTATCACATAATAAGGCAGAATAGTTTATATACTGTAATAAATGCTATGTCAGTTAGCACTGCATTGTTCATATACTTTATTAGCTCCGTGTAGCTGTTTTTATTTTATTTTTTCTCTAGAATCTTTATCTTACTATCACTGTCTGTTTGTTTGTTTGTTTGTTTGTTTGTGTTTTTTTAAGTTGTAATATATAACTTAATTCACACCATATTTCTGATATTATCGATCAATCTTATCAGATTAACTTTGATCTTTCACTCTTCCGTGACTGCAGTACAACTGCAAAGCGTTAGCACTCGTTAGCTTGTCATTAGCGTTTTCTTTTCTCCTCTCCTCTCTCTCGCTCCAGTTTTTCACAAGTTCATCAAACAACCGCAGTAAGAATATTTCATCAAGCACGGTGAGTAATGGCGTCTCCTGCTATTGTTATTTGCACCTCTTGTCACATGTACAGTTTATCTATCTCTGTCGCTGATGAGGGATTCACATGTGATAAATGCAGGGAAATAGTTAGGCTGACAGAGAAGATTTCAGAATTAGAGACACGCATCCAAACTTTAATTGAGGACAGTAAGAATGCTAGGGCTCTAGAAACAACTTTGGATGCGTCTAGCTCAGGGATTCCTGTACATTGTCCGGTTGCAGCAGAGCCCCTGCAGCAGGGCAACTGGGTGACGGTGAGGCAGCGTAGTCGTGGGTCAAAACACCGCTCTTCTGTTCCGATCAAAACATTAAACAGGTTCTCCCCACTCAGTGATGCACCCACTGAGAAACCTGATGAAAGTGCTCTAGTTATTGGCGATTCTATTGTACGGAACGTGAATATAGAGACACCAGCCACTATAGTCAAATGTTTACCGGGAGCCAGAACGCCTGACATCTTGGCAAATTTAAAAGTGCTGGCTAATGCTAAGCGTAAATACAGTAAGATTGTTATTCATGCCGGCGCTAATGATGTTCGACTTCGCCAGTCGGAGATCACTAAAAATAACATTAAAGAGGTGTGTGAACTTGCAAGCACGATGTCAGACACTGTAATATGCTCTGGTCCCCTCCCTGCTTACCGTGGTGACGAGATGCATAGCAGATTGTCATCACTCAATGGCTGGATGTCTAAGTGGTGCCCAAAGAATAACATAGGTTTCATAGACAATTGGACGAGCTTTTGGGGCAGACCTGACCTGTTTAAAAGAGATGGTCTTCATCCCTCCTGGGGTGGCGCAACTCTTCTCTCTAGAAATATGGCAAATAGTCTTAGTGTTTATACTTGACTAACTGGGGCCCAGGTCAGGAAGCAGACAGACTGGCTAAACCGACCGTCTGCTAGCTGCCTCCCGTCACAGAGGTCAGTTAATTCTCAGCACATAGAGACTCTTTCACCTAGATATCACACTATAGAGACTGTGTATGTTCCCCGAACTAGAAAATACAAAAAATGTCCAAACCAAGTTAAGGTAAACAATTTAATTGAGGTTCAACAAATAAAAAACAAATAATAAAGCTAGATAAACAAAAAGATAAACAAATGATAAAGCTTGGCTTATTGAATATCAGATCCCTTTCTACGAAAACACTTTTTGTAAATAATATTGTGGCGAGTGGGGCGGGGCCGAGAGGCGTGGGAACGAGGAGTGAGGCCAGGTGTAGTGATTGGAGATGAGCTACACCTGAGCCCCACAGCTAGTATCGAGTCCCACGTAGGAGATGGAAGGATATAAAACTGGATTGACGACCGTGAAGGACGAGAGAGGACCAGGCCTGGACAATATTTTATGTTTTGGCTTTTATTTGTGCGCGTCAGTCGCCGTGAGGGGCTGACGCGCCGTTTTGTGTTTATTTCTGATTATTAAAATTATGTTTTGATTGTGCGCCGGTTCCCGCCTCCTTCTTCCCGATGTATATGGAATGTTTATCGTTACAGTGGTGCTGAAGCCCGGGAGAAGGAGGGACGCGCTGCTGAAGATCCCTCGCCGCTGTGGTGAATCCGCGGTGCCCTCGAGCAGGCGAGGTATGTGCCGCCAGGGAAGCTCGAGGCGGTGGGCTGGAGCGAGTTGCCGGGGACGGGCGAGCTCGCTGCCGACCGCCCACGACAAGGAGGGGCGGCTGCCGTCCGTGAGGGAGCGGAGGAGTCGGCGCCGTTCGCCAGGGGGCCGGAGCCTGCTGCCTCCGCGAAGGAATCCGGAGGGGCAGGGAACGGGGGACTCCTGCCGGCTGCCCAAAACCGGAGGAGCCGTCGCCGTCCATCGGGCGGCGGAGGAGTGTCGCGCCGTCCGCCGAGGGCCGTCCAGTGCCACCGCCAGGCACCGCGGAGGAGATCACCCAGCTGGTGGAGGGCCGAGCAGCAGTGCGTCTGGGAACCGGATTTATTTTTTTTCCCTCTCTCCCCTCTCTCGTCCCTGTCGCTCCTCCTTCCATCTCCTTTTCTCTCGCCTCGTCTGTCCTACCCCAGGTTCCCGCAGGTCCCCGCGAGCGGTCTCCCCCGGAGGGAAGGGGGGGGGGGAGTAGAGCGCAGTCTCGGGAGTACCCCCCGGCCTGCGAGGGGCGATGGGGGTATGTGGCGAGTGGGGCGGGGCCGAGAGGCGTGGGAACGAGGAGTGAGGCCAGGTGTAGTGATTGGAGATGAGCTACACCTGAGCCCCACAGCTAGTATCGAGTCCCACGTAGGAGATGGAAGGATATAAAACTGGATTGACGACCGTGAAGGACGAGAGAGGACCAGGCCTGGACAATATTTTATGTTTTGGCTTTTATTTGTGCGCGTCAGTCGCCGTGAGGGGCTGACGCGCTGTTTTGTTTATTTTTGAATATTAAAATGCTTTTTGATTGTGCGCCGGTTCCCGCCTCCTTCTTCCCGATGAGTACAAAGGTTGTATCGTTACAAATATGATAACTGATCATAATATAGATGTGCTCTGTTTGACAGAAACCTGGCTAAAACCTGATGATTACATTATTTTAAATGAGTCCACCCCCCAAGATTACTGTTATAAACATGAGCCGCGTCTAAAAGGCAAAGGGGGAGGAGTTGCTTCAATTTATAACAACGTTTTCAGGATTTCTCAGAGTACAGGCTTCAAGTATAACTCGTTTTAAGTAATGGAGCTACATATAACATTATCCAGAGAAACAAATGTTAATGATAAATCCCCTGTTATGTTTGTACTGGCTACTGTATACAGGCCACCAGGGCACCATACAGACTTTATTAAAGAGTTTGGTGATTTTACATCCGAGTTAATTCTGGCTGTAGATAAAGTCTTAATAGTTGGTGATTTTAATATCCATGTCGATAATGAAAAAGATGCATTGGGATCAGCATTTATAGACATTCTGAACTCTATTGGTGTTAGACAATTCATTTCTGGACCTACTCATTGTCGAAATCATACTCTAGATTTAATACTGTCACATGGCTCCCTACTTAGGGCTGTTCGGTCCCTGTACGACCGGAGCAAGAGCTTGGTTCGCATTGCCGGCAGTAAGTCAGACCTGTTCCCGGTGCATGTTGGACTCCGGCAGGGCTGCCCTTTGTCACCGGTTCTGTTCATAATTTTTATGGACAGAATTTCTAGGCGCAGCCAAGGGCCGGAGAGTGTCCGGTTTGGGGACCATACGATTTCGTCGCTGCTTTTTGCGGATGATGTTGTCGTGTTGGCATCCTCAGACCAGGACCTTCAGTGTGCATTGGGACGGTTTGCAGCCGAGTGTGAATCGGCTGGGATGAGAATCAGCACCTCCAAGTCCGAGGCCATGGTTCTCAGTCGGAAAAGGGTGGATTGCCCACTTCAGGTTGGTGGAGAGTTCCTGCCTCAAGTGGAGGAGTTCAGGTATCTTGGAGTCTTGTTCACGAGTGAGGGAAGGATGGAACGTGAGATTGACAGACGGATCGGTGCAGCTTCTGCAGTAATGCGGTCGCTGTACCGGTCTGTCGTGGTGAAGAAGGAGCTGAGCTGTAAGGCAAAGCTCTCGATTTACCGGTGAATCTACGTTCCTACTCTCACCTATGGTCATGAGCTGTGGGTCATGACCGAAAGGACAAGATCCCGGATACAGGCGGCCGAAATGAGCTTTCTCCGTTGGGTGGCTGGGCGCTCCCTTAGAGATAGGGTGAGAAGCTCGGTCACTCGGGAGGAGCTCAGAGTAGAGCCGTTGCTCCTCCACATCGAGAGGAGCCAGCTGAGGTGGCTCGGGCATCTATTTCGGATGCCTCCTGGACGCCTTCCCAGGGAGGTGTTCCAGGCACGTCTCACCGGGAGGAGGCCCCGGGGAAGACCTAGGACACGCTGGAGGGACTATGTCTCCCGGCTGGCCTGGGAACGCCTCGGGGTCCCCCCGGAAGAGCTGGAGGAAGTGGCTAGGGAGAGGGAAGTCTGGGCGTCTCTGCTTAGACTGTTGCCCCCGCGACCCGGCCCCGGATAAGCGGAAGATGATGGATGGATGGATGGACATGGAATTGATGTTGATAGTGTTGAAATTGTGCAGCCAAGTGATGATATCTCAGATCATTATTTAGTTCTGTGCAAACTTCATATAGCCAAAATTGTAAATTCTACTTCTTGTTACAAGTATCGAAGAACCATCACTTCTACCACAAAAGACTGCTTTTTAAGTTATCTTCCTGATGTATCTGAATTCCTTAGCATATCCAAAACCTCAGAACAACTTGATGATGTAACAGAAACTATGGACTCTCTCTTTTCTAGCACTTTAAATACAGTTGCTCCTTTACGCTTAAGGAAGGTTAAGGAAAACAGTTTGACACCATGGTATAATGAGCATACTCGCACCCTAAAGAGAGCAGCCCGAAAAATGGAGCGCAGCTGGAGGAAAACAAAACTAGAGGTATTCCGTATTGCTTGGCGGGAAAGTAACATATCCTACAGAAAAGCATTAAAAACTGCTAGATCTGATTACTTTTCTTCTCTTTTAGAAGAAAACAAACATAACCCCAGGTATTTATTCAATACAGTGGCTAAATTAACGCAAGATAAAGCCTCAACAAGTGTTGACATTTCCCAACACCACAGCAGTAATGTCTTTATGAACTACTTTACTTCTAAAATCGATACTATTAGAGATAAAATTGCAACCATTCAGCTGTCAGCTACATTATCACATCAGACTGTGCACTATAGATCCCCTGAGGAACAGTTCCACTCATTCTCTACTATAGGAGACGAAGAATTGTATAAACTTGTTAAATCATCTAAAACAACAACATGTATGTTAGACCCTATACCATCTAAGCTCCTAAAAGAGGTGCTTCCAGAAGTCATAGGTCCTCTTCTGACTATTATTAATTCCTCATTGTCATTAGGTTATGTCCCCAAAACCTTCAAACTGGCTGTTATTAAGCCTCTCATAAAAAACACAACTTGACCCCAAAGAACTAGTTAATTATAGACCAATCTCGAATCTCCCTTTTATGTCCAAAATACTAGAAAAGGTGATATCCTCACAATTATATTCCTTCTTAGAGAAAAATGGTATATGTGAGGATTTCCAGTCAGGATTTAGACTGTATCATAGTACTGAGACTGCTCTCCTTAGAGTTACAAATGACCTGCTCTTATTATCTGATCGTGGGTGTATCTCTCTATTAGTTTTATTGGATCTTAGTGCTGCGTTTGACACAATTGACCACAGCATTCTTTTGCATAGACTTGAACACTTTATTAGCATTAGTGGAAGTGCATTAGCATGGTTTAAATCGTCCTTCATATGACCGCCATCAGTTCGTAGCAATGAATGAAGATGATTCGGTTGACGAATTTCCGTGTTGACAAAAAGATTGAATCCAAGATTGGGTGAAAATATGGTATAATGAGTGATTTCTAAGCTATTTTTTAAAGGCCGGTCATTTTTGACCGGGAACACCACAAGTGCGACTATGTGCCATATTTTTTACAAAACAAAAGTTTCAAAACAAAATTCCTGGTGAAACATTAGAGTAGACTAGTGTGATCAACATTAGCCATTTTTTTCATAATTTTTTTTTCATATTTCCAAATTTACTCATAAATTATTTGTTTTTTACTCAAAAAAATAGATACCTACTCTCAGATAAATGATACCCACGATTAATCAGATGCAAACAGAAATATTAAAACCAGTCCTTATTGAAAGAGAACAAGTTGACAAAAAGATTGAATCCAAGATTGGGTGAAAATATGGTATAATGAGTAATTTATAAGCTTTTTTTTATAGGCCGGTCAAAACACCACAAGTGTAACAAGGTAACAAAACCCCCACAAAAAAGTAAGAAAATTTCCCAAAATTTTTTTTTAACTTTAGTTATACCCTTTGGGAACAAAGTCACTAAGTTTCAGTCCAAAGCGATAACATTAACTATTATTTTCGGGAAAAAGAAAATCTCCTCCGTGTCAAATTGACCCGAACACCACATTAGGGTTAATACATTTAAAAAATATTTTTTTAATATTTGTATTTTTGTTTTTATGTTTGAGCTTATATATCTCTATTGTCATAACAGTCTGAGTGATTCTGATTCCTGAACAGTAAACTTTGAAGTGTCAGCTTTGTGAACAAATGTCGATTATGTATCTAGTCAGAAAGAATCATGAGCAGAAACCTTATGTCATTTCTGTCTCCATGCCAAAAAATGGGGGTGACTGGTAAGGGGTTTTAATTGAGGCACCAAATGCCAAATTGAGGCACCGATATTTGTCATTTTTTAATATATCGGCATTGGCCGATAGTGTTATTGGTGCGGTGGAAAGTGCTGCTGCCGCATGTGAAGCACCCCAAGCCAAAACTTTTGGAAGATTCAACAACAGTCCTGGGAGATAAATGTAGTCAGATAATTTCACTCTGTAAATGGGGTGGAGAAGTTGGCAGCTCTTACAAACACTGCAGAATGATTGAGGGCCACGTTACCCCGCCCCGCACACAGACAGCACCGCGCTCGGAGAGACAGCTGTTCTGGAGCTGCCCAGAACGCTGAATCACATTTGTTCGGAAGCATGGTTTGATGCAGACAATAACCAGTTTTCCATCCAACTCATTTGTATTTAGGGATGTTAATATTCAATAATTTCCATGATCGATCATTGTTTAAATTAACGATCAATTAATAACCTTAATGCTGCAAAATACGTCTGTAGCGGTATTATTAATATGTGCAAAAGCCATTGGAAAAAAAAGCTTTCTCACCCGAATTAAAGGTGGTTTAGTCTGAATAAAATGCTAGTAGCCGGACTGTAAAATGAATAGATGTGATTATGATCATTTGATAAAATGAAGAGAGCGCGCCATACGTTGGAGATCATTTTACTTTGTTGACTGTTTCCCGTCAAGGATACCACTGAATGCGCGTCTTTAAATGTTTTTTTTAAAACGCAACTGCAATTTTTTCAAATGCAGTAGTGCAATGAATCATCATTGATCTGTGATCCGTTCGGATC
Organism: Carassius auratus; assembly: GCF_003368295.1. Lineage (NCBI taxonomy): Eukaryota > Metazoa > Chordata > Actinopteri > Cypriniformes > Cyprinidae > Carassius > Carassius auratus. The sequence goes on along the minus strand of NW_020525665.1, from coordinate 78,444 downwards.
AATATTTTTATGAAAAAAAAAAATAATTGCGCATGTTCAGTCCACACTCAGTGGTCATGGCGAGCGGAGGAACGGAGAAGCTTGAATGCCACGCGCATTTTGGCTTCCCTGTCAGATGTAATGATGAAGGAAAGAGGTTAGAGTGTAAAACCATGAGGGTGTGTAGAGCCACGTTACGACATCCAGTCGCGCACCCACTTCAGCGAAAAGATTGTGCCAGATCTTTATGAACAGGAGAAGAAAAAAGTTGTGGATGAACTATGCCAAGGATCCTCTGTTGCGCTCACGACAGACGGGTGGACGTCCATGGGGACGGAGAGCTCTGTGATGATAACTGCTCACTTCATCACAGCAGACTGGGAGATGAGAAGTCTGGCTATTATGTTAACATGAAGATATTAATGCCATGTGCACTTTAAGTTGATTCCATATATTTTAATTTAATAATGTTAATAAAAAAGACAAAATGTATGTTTATTTGTCTTGGCCTTTTTTTTTTTTTTTTGCTGATCCGAAAAATGATCCGATCCATACGAGGACGAGCGAGCGCGGGTTTGACTAGATGTGTTTGAAGGTTATTGCTCACGTCTCGTTCCGCACATATCCAAATGTTTCCATGTTCGCAATGTATCTGAATGTTAAACTATAATATTATTTATTATTTATTTCTTTAATGTAAACTAGACGGAAAAGATCATCCTCTTCACATGAGCAAAAACATCCTTGGCATAACAGCAGAGTTGACCAGTATACTACAGTCTATTTAAACGGACCAGTGTAACCTTTTAAATGTTTGGTTGACTGTACTTTATTTTAATAATACTTTATTTTTAATAACAGACTGCTATATAAGTTTGAAATTAGAATGCATTTTAGATGTTCTGTGTCATTTATGCCAAAAAAAAATGTTGCTGGTTGCTAGTGTGTTTGCAGCACTACTGTTATTTAATTTTTTATATTTTTGAGTTTAATAGATTTTTATTTCTAAAATTGTATTTATTTAAATGTATATGTGGCTTCCTTTCCTCCTTAAGCCACTTCCGTGAGGGAAAGTATGTTTGATGCTACACATGTTTTAACCAGACTTGAAATTTATTGTAACAAAAAGTTGAAAACTTGGAAACAAAACTCTAAATTCAAAAACAAACACTGTGGTGTAATGTAGGTCAAAAAACTGTCTCCCTTCCCCCTTCCCCCTTGCCACAACACTTCCTGTTTAAGATGGCTACCTTCAGGAAGTCCCCAAAAGGGGTGCAATTCATTCCCTTTACCACAGGGGGAAGTACAGACCCTAGCTACATACAGCCGTGACATTAAGTAACATTATTAAAAGCCTTATGGCTCCTACATTCCAGCCCCTTAATTGACGATGAAAAGGCAATTATATAAATTATACATATATTGAGGAGCCATATAAATACATATTACAATGTACTTCAAGATTTTTTTTTAAATGTGTTCACACACACAAAAGTTTCTGAAATAGTCCAATAGAAAAATCAATCAAAGAAAAAGATTCAAAAATATTCCAATGAAAAAATCAATCAAAGAAAAAGATTCAAAAATAGTCCAATAGAAAAATCAATCAAAGAAAGAGATTCAAAAATAGTCCAATGGAAAAATCAATCAAAGAAAAAAGGTTCAAAATATATCCCCAAAAAATTGTCAAAAGTGGTGATCGTTACCTTCATCAAGAGAGTATGTCAACTCTGCAAGCAACAAAAGTTACTCTTAGGGTTACTCTTGAAGAAGACATTGTGCTGACAAACTGCCTGGGAGCTCCTCAGTGGTGAAACTCCTCCTCCTTCAATCAGTGGTGAACCAGGTGGAACAAATCTTCCAGGTAATCTGAGCTTGCCAGTACCTGGCTCTGTTGTTGTCTTTAGACCGCAGTCAAAGGAGCATTTAAGGCACCACAAGACCAAGGAAACCATCTTTGTCATCAAGGTGACTGTGCAAGACCAAGCCTTCCACAATACTGTGAAGGACAGCCGGTAAGCGCTATATTGGCCATGTTTGGCTAGACTGACTTAAGCAGTGCGGTGCTAATGGTACTCTGGGAAACACAAACTCTTTAACTCTTGTTGACTTTGATAGGACTTTTGCAGTGGTATTTGTAACTTCAGATGTTGTTTGTGGGGTATAAAGGAAAAATAAGAAAAGCCAAATTGTTTGACAAAGAATGTGTTTGAAATTGTTAAAAGTAATTTCAACTTTGTAGAAATCTTAATAAACCAAGTTCTTAATTCAGTAAAAAATGTATAGTCTAAAATTATTTGGCTAAAGATACTTGGTTAAAAGATAAGAAAATTCTGTAAAGTTAAAATAACAATTGATTTGTTTTGTAAAGGATATATAGTTGTGTGGCTACAATGATGCCTTAGAATAATTATTTACAATGAAAATACTTCTTAAAAGTGCCATCAAGGAATGGTAAATAAAAGACAAACAACTGTTCGCATGGCTGTTTATTGAGTGAAATCCAGTTAAAAGCGTCATGTGGAGGGATTGTCCTTTTCAAGTGGGGAATTGCACAAGGAATAGATCAGAACTTGACAGACATGGCTTATTAATAGGTCTTTCCAGTATGCTGGACTTTGTTTTAACCAAGACACGACGAACATGTCCTCTTTGTCAGGCAAGGTCTTTGTGATCCGTCCCATAGGCCAAGAGTTTCTAGGTGATGTATCATCCACTATAAGAACTTTGTCTCCCGTCTTAAGATTTTTTCACACTTCATGCCATTTCTGCCTCTCTTGCATCAGTGGCAGGTACTCTCTTGTCCATCTCTTCCAAAAAAGATCACTGATATAGTGGACTTGTCTCCATCTCCGTCTTGAATACAAGTCATTTTTTTATGAATAATCCAGGTGGCAGAATCGGTTTTCCTTTCTGGAGTAGGAGATGATTAGGTGTAAGAGGCTCGGGATTGGTGATATCATCAGACATGGTGGTAATAGGGTGATCACTGACTATATGTCACGGTTGGTAAACCGTGATCTCTGGGTTTTGCACTTTGTGGTGAAGTCTGTTTGTTTCGCCTCTACACTGATTAGTTTGTGGGCGTCTCCGTTAATTGTCATCAGCAGCAGCTGTCACTCATTAGTCTCTCCCTATATATTGGCTTGTCTTACATGTTGTGTTTGTGAGAAGTTTGTTTGGTGTATGGTAACTGTCTTATGCTTCTGTGGTGTTCTGGGTTGGATGTTCGTGTCTTCCCCCGGAACCTCATCCACTCTTCGCACCTCCACAATCATCACCACTTACCTTCGGCTCGATTTCCCACAGTTACTGTGCCATCCTCTCCTGCTGCCAACTCACCATCACCATCCAGATTACTCACCGTCTCCCCACCATCTTGGATTGTCGTCTTCCCAGCATTGTGTTGTACTTTTTGTTTGTTTAGTTTTCATTAAATCATTTAACTCTCACTTGTTTCCAGCTCCTCCTTCACCCAGTCGTCACACTATAGCCTCTACCTCACAGAGTGCTGTCTGTAGTCCCTCTTCATCTAAGGCTTGTTGTTTTAGGATGGAATACAGAGACTTCTTAATCATGCTGACAAGCCTTTCCCATACACCTCCATGATAAGCCTCTGAGGGAGGATTAAAACTCTTTTGATTCCCTCATTCAACATTGCACATTGGATCTTGCTGTTATCCAGCTGAGTGAGACAATCTCTAAGCTCTCGTTCGGCTCCTACGTAACTAGTTCCGTTGTATGATATAATTTCTTGAACTTTACCTCTTCCACATATGAACCTTCTCAAGGCCAAAATGCAGGAATCTGTATCCAATGAATAGGCCATTTCTAGATGGATTGCTCCTCTTTACCTCAACTGGACCAAAATAGTCTGTACCTACACATGTAAATGGAGGGGAGTCACAAGCTAGATGACTTAGAGGTAGATTGGCCATTTTTTGCTCCATTACTGGTGCATTCCAATGTCTGCATGGCAGGCAGTTCCTGACTACCTTCCGGGAATTGGCATTAACTATCCAGTATTTCTGGCGAAGCTTTGAGAGTATCTGATTTTTTTTTTTTTTCCACAATGACCTGCTGATTGATGAATGTGGTCTAAAAGTAATGTGGACAGATAACTATTCTTTAGCAAAATTACTTGATGTTTCAAATCTTCAGGCATTGACATCTTATGCAGCCTCCCTCCAACTCCAGGATACCATCCATCGGAAAAGGATCGAGTTTGTAGATACTGCTAGTTTTCTTAACAGTATGTCCTTTTTCTCAGAGACGTCATTTCCGATTAAAATGTCTGTTGCTGGTTAAAGCCTACTAACGCCTTCTCTGCTTGCTTAAGATCATCCACTGAAAGCTCTTTATCTCCAAATTGAGTTTTGCTCTCAGCTTTCCTGTCATTGGACCTGGCCGAATAATGAGGATCAATTGTTTGTAGATGAAGAATTGAGTGAGCATCGTATTGTTTTTGGCTCCTTATCCGGAACATCCTTTTAAACTTCAGAATCCATGCAGTAGCCCTTTTGAGGCTATTCCAAGAAGAGAAGTGCTCGATGAATTTGTTAACAATATCAGAGCCTCCTGTTAAAACTATAGTAAAACCATAGCCCTTTTCACTATCTCAGAGGCGTCACAAGATATGGTCATTTGCTCCTCCGGAAAGCAAGGCCAGTTTGATTCATGTAATGAAAGGATTTCTGGACCATTCCACCATCTTTCTGAACCAAGAAAGGAATCAACTGACAGGCCTCGTGATGCCGCATCTGCAGGGTTCAGTGAGCCATTCACATAATGCCACTGGGCTTTCTCAGACAAATCCCGTATTTTGCAAACTCTATTTGCAACGTATGTTTTAAATCATGTGTCATTAAAGATGTATTTTAAGACAGATGTGCTATCTGTCCAGATTTTGTGAGTGGAATTTCAATTTGTCTCTTTAGCATCCTGTCAACACATGTAGCAAGGACAGCAACTGCGAACTCAAGACTGGAGATAGTTACAGGTTTTAATGGAGCAACTCTGGCCTTGCCCAATACAAAGGCCACATGAACATCACCACTGATGTTGGTAAGACGCAGGTAACTAGCAGTACCATACCCTGATTCACTCGCATCACTAAAGTGATGTAGTTTTTATTTTACCGTAACTTGCTGGTTTGATACATCTGCGAATACTTAGTTTGTCCAAACCCTCAAGCCATTCCTTCCAATATTTTGTTAAGTTGTCTGGAATCTTATCATCCCAACCACAACTGATTTGGCAAAGTTCCTGTTGGATTCTTTTTGCAGGAAGAATCAATGGGGCAAGAAACCCAATTTAATCATAGATGGAATTCACAGTAGAAAGTATAGTCCTCTTGGTGGACTGTTGCTCCTTTAAGTTAACTTTAAAGAAAATGGAGTCTGTTTCAGTGCTCCACTTAATTCTAAGAGCTCTTTCCACAGGGAGTTTACCAATATCAAGATTTAACGCCTTCACGTCTTTGGCCTTCTCCTCTACTGGAATTGAGGATAGGACAGAGCGACTATTACTTGTCCACTTTGTCAGTCTAAATCTGCCGTTGGCGCAGACCGCTGTCAAGTCTCGAATCAGGGCAATAGCTGCATCCTCATTGGGTAAGGAAGTTAGGCAGTCGTCAACATGGAAGTTCCTTCAAATGGTACTAAGAAGTTCTTTACCAACACTGCCCTCTTTGTCCTCTGCCGTTTTCTTGAGTGCATAGTTTGCACAAGTAGGTGAAGAGCAGGCACCAAAGAGGTGAACTAACATCCGATATTCTGCCAATGTTTGGCTAATGTCACTGTTAGGCCACCAAAATAACCACAGAAAGTCAACGTCCTCAGGTGTGACTTTAACCTGATGAAACATTCGTTCAATACCCGCCATAACTGCCACGGGTTCTTGACAGAATCAAAGGATAACTCCTAGGAGACTGTTAGAGAGATCAGGTCCCTGTAGAAGCTCTTTATTTAAGGATGTGCCTTGAAATGAAGATCCGCAATCAAATACAACCCTAATTTTCTTTTTCCTCTTGTGGTACACGCCGTGATGGGGTATGTACCATACTCTTCCGAATTTTCCTGACAGCTGATCTAGTGTCACCTTTTCGGCATACCCTTTCTCCAAGAGGTTACCCATGAATTCCTTTATAATCAGCAAATAACATGTTGTCTGTATGGAATCTCTTCATGAGGGTATTAGCTCTCTGTTCAGGTATCATTCTATTATTAGGTAGGTGAACCTCCTCTTGACCGAATGGAAGTCGAAGTTGATAGTTACCATCTTGTTTAACAACAGAGTCTGCTGGAATTTTGAGGAACATCCTGTCCTCGTCTGAATACTCAGACTTCTCATCACATACCTTTTCAGGAAAATCATGATTCAGCTGACTCCGGATGAGCTGTTCCATGCTGGAAATTGAAAGGGCCCTTACAGGACACCTTTAGTTGTCCATTTCTGTTTATAGATGGGCTTCTGCCCAATGGTCCATTAATTAGCCATCCCAATTGAGTTAGGACGGCATAGGGTCCGTCTTCTTGACTATTAATGACCCTCCATGGCTCTATAAGCTTTGGAACATTCTAAAGGGAATTGTTTTCCCTTTAGAAAATCAATCTTCTCTCCATGAGGCTTTAACGCTATCTGACGACATGCTTCCAATGCATGATTGCCAGAACAGAACAAGCAGGGAGCCTGTAATGCAACACCTATAGCCTCATGGATCTTTATTTCTTTCATACTGGTTATCAGTGGTGATATGGAAGTAGCAAAGCTTTTCTTACTCCCAGACTTGAAAGGACAAGACCCTGTCTCGGCCCTAATGCCCCTAATGAAGAAGTAGGGTCTAGAATATTGCTGAAGAGAGGGTCTTGAAGTATCATTGCCTGTTTTTCAATAAAGGCAACCACGTCCTGGAATTTGGCTCTACTGCGTGTTCTTTCAAGAATGTGACATGCTATGTTTCTTCACCTTTCACATAGTTTATATGGGAGTTTGGATTATATTCAAACTCCCATATAAGTATGGATCTAATCTGTTTAAGATTGGAAGGCAAATCAAGATCAAGCATGTTAGGAGGGTCTTCCGCAGCATTGCAACAGCCTCTCAAATAAAGTGCATAAGCACTAAGCACCTTTCCATCATCGATCCTGATATTACTCCAGCCCAGGGCCTTTTCCATATAAGCACTGGTGATTTGCACTTCATCACCAGAATGACATTTGTGGAGCTTCTTAGCTTTACCATTACCCCTTCTAGTATCTGGCCAGAAGTAAATGGTTCCAGATAGTAAAGTCTATCCCAATTATTGTCTGTATTATCTTCTATGCCATGTTCAAAGGCTTGCATGAAAGGGCGAAAATTTAGTGGATCTCCATCGAACACTGGAATTTCTCTAGATGGGAGTAAAGTGTGCTTTTGCTTCAAGACCAGAAGTTCAGCAATGTCATTTTGCCTCCGCACCACATTCGAAACAAATATGAATCTAAGCTCCACGTCTGTGAAAACTAACAGATGGATTTTGAAAAGTTGTAGCAGGATTATCAGATGTTGCTGCTGTCGCCGCCTCAACATTGGACTTTCAATGTTCTACTTGGTTGAGTTTTGGATGTTGAAACAACATTCGTTGCAACGGAGTTTTCGGGATAGCTCCAAGTTGAAATCTAGATTAAAGACCCATCTCTTTAACCTGGCATACACCTAATATACTAATATGCTTTTAATATCCAAATCCGTTAAAGGATTTTTAGGCTGCATTAAGAAGATAAAACAGAACCGGAAACACTTCATCACATTTACCTTCTACATCATTAGAAGAATGGCATCTACGCTAATATTTGTCTGTTTCTCTCTTGTTCCGAGGTCACCGTGGCCACCAGATCCAGTCTGTGTCCAGATCAGAGGGTCACTGCAGTCGCCCGGATCCAGTACGTATCCAGACCAGATGGTGGATCAGCACCTAGAAAGGACCTCTACTGCCAGAAAGACAGCGGAGACCAGGACAACTAGAGCCCCAGATACAGATCCCCTGTAAATACCTTGTTTCAGAGGACCACCAGGACAAGACCACAGGAAACAGATGATTCTTCTGCACAATCTGACTTTGCTGAAGCCTGGAATTGAGCTACTGGTTTTGTCTGGTCAGAGGAGAACTGGCCCCCCAACTGAGCATGGTTTCTCCCAAGGTTTTTTTCTCCATTCGGTCACCGATGGAGTTTCGGTTCCTTGCAGCTGTCGCCTCTGGCTTGCTTAGTTGGGGTTACTTCATCGACAGCGATATCATTGACTTGATTGCAAATAAATGCACAGACACTATTTAAACTGAACAGAGATGACATAACTGAATTCAATGATGAACTGCCTTTAACTATCATTTTGCATTATTGACACACTGTTTTCCAAATGAATGTTGTTCAGTGCTTTGACGCAATGTATTTTGTTTAAAGCACTATATAAATAAAGGTGATTGATTTTGATTGAACAAATTCAAAAGATGGCAAGGGTCCTGGTGATGTATGATCCTGATGTCTTAGAATTCTCGGCACCGTACTTTTCAAGATATTCATTCATTTTGTCCTTCGGTTCAAAAGATTGCTGGGAATTAACAGATCGAACTTTTAAACTTGGACTTGCTGTTGTTGCAGCTATGTCACATTCCAAATTTACTGTTTCCAGTCTCATATTCAAAGCAGCTTTTTCCATTTCAAGGGCATGGTTTTTGATGATACAGATGATGATATACTTGAGCTGTGAGAACTACGAGATTTATGTGACCTCTTGGACCTCTTTACTTCATTCATCCAACGTGTGCACACACCAAGCTTTCCCCTACGCATAGAACTGAGGGATCCAATGCTTTGACCAATTTCATCCTTTTCCTTTTTGGACATTTCATCAGCCATGTTTGACACAAACAAGCACAATCAAGTATCCAGCTTTCCATAGAATCAACAGGCCACAATGTACACGTAAGCATCAACTTCTTGTACCATGATTTGATCAAAACCAAAATTCTCAACCACAGCTCTTAGACATAAGTTCACCCTTGTTTACTCACGCATTGGATGAGTTTCAGAATCCTTTGAAAGCTGTCGATGCTTGCCACACATGGCTTGATCATTATGAATGTAGCCTTCACTGGGCCTACCGCATGCCTGTATGTCCTTCTTGGGAGTTTTCTGACTTAATTTAGTGGCTTCCTTTCCTTCTTAAGGGGGGCGGCAGTGGCTCAGTGGTTCATGTAGGTTGTCTACAAACCGGAAGGGTGGTGGTTCAATCCCCGGCTCCACCTGACCAAGTGTCGAGGTGTCCTTGAGCAAGACACCTAACCCCAGCTGCTCCCGACGAGCTGGATGGCGCCTTGAATGGCAGACACCGCAGTCGGTGTATGAATGAGTGTGTGAATGTATGAATGTGAGGCAAATTGTAAAGCGCTTTGAATGGCCATGTGGTCTGTTGAAAGCGCTATATAAATGCAGTCCATTTACCATTTAAGCCACTTCAGTGAGGGAAAGTATGTTTGACACTACACCTGTTTTAACCAGACTTGAAATTTATTGTAACAAAAAGGTGAAAACTTGGAAACAAAACTCTTAATTCAAAAACAAACAGTGTGGTGTAATGTACGTTAAAAAACTTTCTCCCTTCCCCTTTGCCACATCACTTCCTGTTTAAGATGGCTACCTTCAGGAAGTCCCCAAAAAGGGTGCAATTCCCTTTACCACAGGGGGAAGTACAGACCCTAGCTACATACAGCCGTGACATTAAGTAACATTATTAATAGCCTTATGGCTCCTACAGTTTATTTAAGCTTACATTTACGTTCCAACAAACTTGACAAATTCTAATTGATAAATGCTCTAAAACTTATGTAAATGATTGACTTATCGGCACATTTCGGCCATCGGCTGACCCTGACCTCTAAACATCGGCATCGGCTATAGAAAAACCCATATCGGTCAATCTCTACACCAAACTACTGAACACCAGCACATCTAGTGACCCAAAATGTCTGTAATTTTTAACACAACTAAACTGTGCTGACATTTATCATCAAAATAACAGCAGCTGCAGCTCACATCTTCAATGTTTGATCATTTTCAACAACAAATTGTGTACCTTACTGAATTAGTGAAATAATGTAATATACAATAATACACTTTAAAACAATATAATATAATACATTTTCTATGTAATACATACAAATAATTCACATGTATATCATTTATTTAGCATTATTTCATCATGTCTCACCTCAGTGTCTTGAGTTGACAGTTTGGATCCTGTTGTAAATCACTGAGCTGCTTCACTCCTGATTCTCCAGGATCATTTCCTGTGAGATCCAGCTCTATCAGGTGTGAAGGGTTTGATCTCAGAGCTGAAGACAGAGCTTTATAACCTTCTTCAGTGATACTGCAGTCTGAAAGTCTACAAAGATATAAACTTGAATTGAAAGCAACAATTTGGTTCAAAACATCCCTTCATCCACTACTGAATCATATTATAAAATCAAGATCAATTAAGCCCTTTACGTGCAAACATCGCTGACGGCCCCAGTTTATTATTGTTTCACTTTCACAGCACATTAAACATCACTCTCTTACTTGATCTGGACAAACTGTGCATCAATTGAAAGTTTAAAGACTCTAGCTTCGATATTTGACCAATATTTTGATAAAACATTGTTGCAGTGACAGATATTTAGTGATTTATGTCAGGAGTGCAAAATAATAAATCCGTATTATGCCCCATTTTGAATAGAAATTCACCACTCACTCATATTCAGTCAAGTCTGCAGCGGTTTATTTGTGTTCACATAGACTCACTGAACAGCGTCAATAAGTAGGGATGCACCGAAATGAAAATTCTTGGCCGAAACCGAAAACCGAAAAAGAGAAAACCAAGGCCGAAAACCGAAACCGAAACACCGAAAGAAATTATGCCAATTATTAGTACCATTGCATTTATTGCTATGACCGTGTACTACCTTTACTAAAATTAAGACATTGCAATTGCATAAATTAATATTAAAGTTTTAAAGATAATTACAATTACATAACTTATTTAAAAAAAAAAAAACATAAAAATACATAATTACAAATGATGCAAATATTTATTAAGCACATTGCAACAATGCACAGTATAAAATAAAATTCAAACTAAAAATGTATCCCACTCATGTGTATATTTAATAATAATGTACAGGCCTACTGGCCTGCAGAAAGGTTTAAAATGAACAGTTCTCTCATAAAAACAAAGTGCATTTAGGTGAAGTGCATTTGAAATTGTTCTCTGTAGGACTAGAAAGTGCATCACTTCTCCAGTAGGCAAGACTGTTATCACTTCTGGGGATGGGGACTTCAGACAGATAACCATCTAGCTGTTGAGCAGTTAAGCTTGTCATCTGCCTGACATTTGAGAAATATTTGAGAGAGTGTATTTAAATAGGGCCAAGGCATAAATAAACATTTTTATCAAATTAAAGCAGAAATCTAGCAGAAAATCTAGCATAAATATGGCTACAATCTGATATTATGAATGTATATATGTTTGTGTGTGTGTATAAGAACAAAACAGCCAACGTATTATTATTATTTGAGGCACTTTCTTGCAGAATTCCAGTGAACATATCAGACAGCGATGGTGCATGCCACTCATCTGGTGCAGAGACCAGTCTTTTTTTCTGCGCTCTGATCTGTCTCCTGCGCTTGGGTTCTCCGCATCCAGCGTGGCCTGGATAATTTCTGCATCCAAGTAATGGTCTTTATAACGCGGATCGAGCACATTCGCGATGAAGTGCAGAGGATCCGAAAAGATCTCAGTGAGACGTGTGCTAACAGACTCTATAAGACTGTACTTTTCTTTGTTTTTACTTCGTGGTCTGTCTTAATCTCTTTGTTAGAGGACGCTTTAGTGCTGCGAATAAAGGAATACGAAGAGAGAGAATGTTCTCACTGGTGTTAAGTGAATGTCGCGGGGAGCTCGTGGTCTTTGCTATGCAGGTGCACATGCAGGTCGCGGTTTCTGTTTGCGTCATCACAACATTTCGGCCGTGTTGTTTCGGTGATAAAAGTCTATCGGCCGAAAACCAAAATTGGCCATTTTCGGCCGAAAATTTTCGGTGGCCGAAATTTCAGTGCATCCCTAGTGGTAATTGTTTTTATATTGTCTGATTGATGGCCTTCAGCGGTTGGGTAGTAGACAACAAATCCCATCAAAGCCAAATAGAGGCCTTGTCTCCAGCAGCTCCAGAGACAAGCGCTGCGACTCAGACATCTCACAGGCGTTACACACCGGATGTGTCAGCTGTACTCTATTCTGATGTTCAAGCTTCAACAGTGAATCTAATCACTAGTGCACAGTCAAAAGTTCACTTAAAGAATGAACAGTTGCATCAATTTATCTTTGAATGAAGTTGATAGAAAAAAAACTAAGCTGCCAATCTTCCAGCTTAGTGTGAAGTCAGGACACACATTTGTCCCAAATTATTGTTAAGCAATTTTAATGAAAAACTACACTGAACAAAATTACAAACGCAACACTTTTTATCACACAGCACAATGCCACAGATGTATGTAGCAAGTTTTGAGGGAGCGTGCAACTGGCATGCTGACTGCAGGGATGTCCACTAGAGCTGTTGTCTGTGAATTGAATGTTCATTTCTCTACCATAAGCCATCTCCAAAGGTGTTTCAGAGATTTTTTGGCGTACATCCAACCTGCCTCACAACCACAGACCACGTGTGACCACATCAGCCAAGGACCTCCACATCCAGCATTTTCACCTCCTCGTCTGAGACCAGCCACACAGAGAGCTGCTGCAACAATCGTTTGCATAACCAAAGAATTTCTGCACAAATTGTCAGAAACTGTCTCATGGTATGGACAGGCATATGTTATGGACAACGAACATAGGTGCATTTTATTGATGGAATGTTGAATGCACAAAGATACTGTGACGAGATCCTGAGGCCCAGCATGTTGCAGCATGATAATGCACGGCCCCATGTTGCAAGGATCTGAACACAATTCCTGGAAGCTGAAAACATCCCAGTTCTTGCATGGTCAGAATTCTCACCGGACACGTCGGCCATTGAGCATGTTTGGGATGCTCTGGATCGACGTATACGATGACTGCCAATATCCAGCAACTTCACACAGCCATTGAAGAGGAGTGGACCAACATCCCACAGGTCACAATCAACAACCTGATCAACTCTATGTGAAGGAGATGTGTTGCTGCGTGAGCCAAATGGTGGTCACACCAGATACTGACTGGTTTTCAGACACCCCCATACACCCCAATGCAATAAAACAGTATTATTGTGGCCAGTCTAAGGCACACCTGTGCAATAATCACGCTGTATAATCAGCATCTTGATATGCCACACCAGTGAGGTGGATGAATTATCCTAAAACCATATTTGAAAGAAATATTCCTTTTGTGTATATGCTGCTGTGAGCCCACAGAAAACCCACTTCTGGAGTATCGAATGGCTTAAAAAGACTTACAATATGTGCAAGTGATTCATTTTTGTGATGATGCAACAATGACCTGATTAGGTAATTGACAGTTCTGTCAACTGTCCCAGAATGTGAGTGAAAGTCTAGCATCGCAGCATTGAGCAGCTCTTTTAGTGCGGATGAGATTGTGCCGATGAGAAGCCGCTTTGAGAATCACTATTTGAATCACTCACGCTGTTCTCAAATGACAGATTTAATCTGATAGTTTGTGTGGATTTATTTACTTATCTATATTGAATTGAATGTTTTGTAAGAATATCCGGTAACTGGTATTGGATCGGTATCTGTATCGGCCAATACGGAATCGGAATCGGTATTGGAGGTGAAAAAAGCCGATCAAAGCATCCCTACTGCAGACTGTATATTTAATGCAAATGCAGCATTTTTTTGATTTGATAACTGCACTAACACCTATCACAGTGTCAGGTTCATTTTAATTAATTGTGCAGTCCAGATGAGAAATATCAAATATTTTCAAATTTATGAAACTGTGGTGGGTCACTAGAGTCTGGGTAATTAACGGGATACACTTTTAAAATACTTACTTCAGCTTTTCCAGTCTACACTGTACATTTTCAAACAGAGTCAAGATGATCTTCATTCCTGGGTTTCCTAGTTTATTCTCACTCAGATCCAGCTCTGTCAGATTTGAAGGGTTTGAATTTAGAGCTGCAGCCAGAACATGACAACCTCCTTCTGTGATACAGTTGTTCTTCAGACTGCAGAAAGAGAAAACACTTGAAAAACAAGTATTAACACAATAACATTGTAAAAAAAATACTATTTAAAATAATAGTTTTCTATTTTACTTTAAAATATTTTTCTGTGATCAAAGCTGAATTTTATCAGCCATTACTCCAGTCTTCAGTGTCCTATGATCCTATAGAAAACATTATAATATGCTGATTTAATATCAGTGTTAGAAACAGTGCTTAATGTTTATTTTATATCTTTTATACTTTTTTCAGGATTTGTTGATTATAAAGAAGTTCTTTATATATGTTATAACAATATCTCTTTACCATCACTTTTTTATCTATTTGACACAAACTTGCTGAATATTACAGGTCTTTTTTTGTTCAAATAAATGCAGGTTTGATAAGCATAAAATACTTTATTCAAAAACATTAAAAATAGTAATGGGTCCAGACATTTGACTGTACTGTATGTACATATTAATTAACTTAATAAACTTTATCTAAGGTAAATTGTTTTTTGTTTGATGAAGAGGTTATTGTTGTTGTTATTTTGCTCTTTTATTCAATTTATTCACAGTTCCAGAATACCACTTCAGTAGTTGAACATAAGTGCTTTTATCATTTTTTTTCCTAGCTGTGGAATGGGCAGGATTTCCTCCAATTTAATCAATAGTGACTACAGATATATTCATATCATTACACTGTAAAAAATCCAACTTACATTTTGTTTTGCAAACTCAGTTTTTAAAGTCAATTCAACAATTTAACATTAAAAAAGTTGAGATAACACAGAAATGTAAGTTGAATAGGAATTTAGATCAATTTGTTATACCAAATTAATATTTCAAGTTAGAACAACTAACAACTTTAAGTTGGTTATTAGTATTGCCAACAAAGGCTGATGAGCATGCGCAGTTCGAATACTTTTTTATAAACGACGCCATTTTATTTTCTCCTGTTTCATTTTCGAGTCACCTTAAGCGGCCTCTGTTTATTCCCTCATTGTGATCTGTTTATTCCCTCATTGTGATCGCTCTGGTAAGTGTAGTTCTATGTGTATCAATTCACGATATGATTTAAATGAAGTTTATTCACAATATGCGCTTTTGTACAACATAGGTGGCGGCAAGTTAGTCAGTTAAATTTTCCCGCCTGGTCTTATTGTTGCCTCAGGTCAGACGTCGCCTATTTTTTCTGCTTGACAGTGTAAATTAATATCTCCGGTAGGTGCTGTTCTTTATATAATATTTACCATAAGAGTTGAAATGTGTTTGTTCAAAATATGTGCTTTTGTATGCCGTTTTAGAGTTGCCTCAGGCGGCGCCCAGTTAACGTTGGTCCGTCATTGTTATCATCCGGTAAGCGGTGGTTCTTTGTCTATCAATTTAAGCCATGATTTAAATGAAATTTGTTCACAATATGCACATCTTTACAACGGTGTAGGTGGCGGCAACTTAGTCATTTCAGTTTTCCTGCTTTGTCTTCGAGTTGCATGAGAAGGGTCAGACGAGTGCAAGTTTTTTTTTTCCCTCGACAGTGCAATCGCTCTGGCAGGTAATGTTCTCTGTAGGCTATGAGAATAATTAACAGTAAGGTCTGAATGGTATTTGTTCACAATATGTGCTTCTGTACAACTGCTTAGGTGGCTCCAAACTGGTCAGTTTAACCTCTACTGCTTCGTCTTCGAGAAGTCTTTAAGTCATTCGACGGCTTTTTTTTCTGACAGTATCATGACTTAGGTAAGCACTGTTTTATATATATTAAGTAAAGGGATTTATTTATTGTTAAGGATATAGAGTTTTCTTTATTTGTTTATAATATGTTCATTTTGTACAGTTGTGTGGGTG
Organism: Carassius auratus; assembly: GCF_003368295.1. Lineage (NCBI taxonomy): Eukaryota > Metazoa > Chordata > Actinopteri > Cypriniformes > Cyprinidae > Carassius > Carassius auratus. The sequence goes on along the minus strand of NW_020525665.1, from coordinate 62,403 downwards.
CCTTTGAGTTTTGAATAAGGTTATTTAAGTTATAAGTGTATTAACTTTTTTTTTTAAACAAATGTAACCGTATAAGATAAGCTTGTGTGTTTTCGTCTCAAAGATGCATGTTCTTCTTTTAACTTCTTTTAAATTTATGTGCTTATGTTTGCTTGGCGTGCTATAAATCTGTATGTTTTAAAAATGCAAATAACTTAAGAGCTATTTTAAAGCTTAAATTCATAGTTTTTTTTTGATATTCGTGTAACCAACTTGCTTGCTTTTAGATAGTACTTTAAAGGGATAGTTCACCCCAAAATCATAATTATGTCATTAATAACTTACTCTCATGTCATTCCAAACCCGTGAGACCTCCATTTAAGATATTTTAGATTTAGTCCGAGAGCTCTCAGTCCCTCCATTGAAACTGTGTGTACAGTCTACTGTCCATGTCCAGAAAGGTAATATAAACATCATAAAAGTAGTCCATGTGACATCATAGGGTCAGTTAGAATTTTTGAAGCATCGAAAATACATTTTGGTCCGAAAATAGCAAAAACTATGACTTTATTCAGCATTGTCTTCTCTTCCGTGTCTGTTGTGAGAGAATTCAAAACAAAGCAGTTTGTGATATCCGGTTCGCGAATGAATCATTCGATGTAACCAGATCTTTTTGAACCAGTTCACCAAATCGAACTGAATCGTTTAAAACGGTTTGCGTCTCCAATAACTTTTTTTAATGTGACTGACACTCCCTCTGAGTGAGAATAAATCAATATCCCGGAGTAATTCATGTACTCAAACAGTACACTTACTGAACTGCTGTAAAGAGAGACCTGAAGATGAACACCGAGCCGAGCCAGTTAACGAACAAAACATTGACTTGTCGGTTTTCGGATCACCAGTAGTTATTTCGGACAGTTTGATTCAATAAACTGGTTGAAGAAAACGGTTCACCGGTTCTTTTGCGCTCAATGTAATGACGTCATTGGCGACGATTGCAAGCCTTCGGTTTACCCGCACTCATAACATTAGCACAGAATCAGTTCAGAATCAATCACCAAAAGAATCAGTTCAGTTCAGGTGCTCTGTGTGTCGGTTTGCGTCACACTGAATCACACATGCGCAGTATCATCAGCTCCTCGGTTCTCGAATCGGACGCGTCTGACAGAAATTGTTCTTGGCTCGTGAACGAGTCAGTCTATTGTTCGTTCTCTGGCTCGGCTCGGTGTTCATCTTCAGTTCTCTCTTCACAGCAGTTCAGTCAGTGTACTGTTTGAGTAAATTAATAACTCCGGGATATTGGTTTGTTTGAACTCAGTGGGAGTGTCAGACACATTAAAAAGTTAACAGCTTAAGTAATTTGTGGATTAATGCTTATTGGAGACAAGAACCGTTTCAAATGATTTGGTTCGATTTGGTGAACTGGTTCAAAAAGATCTGGTTATATCGAATGATTCGTTCGCAAACCAGATATGACAAACTGCTTTGTTTTGAATTCTCTCATAACAGACACGGAAGAGAAGACAATGCTGAATAACGTCATAGTTTTTGCTATTTTTGGACCAAAATGTATTCTTGATGCTTTAAAAAATTCTAACTGACCATCTGATGTCACATGGAATCTAAATCTAAAATATCTTAATCTGTGTTCTGAAGATAAATAGAGGTCTTACTGGTTTGGAACGACATGAGGGTGAGTTATTAATAACATAATTATGATTTTTGGGTGAACTATCCCTTTAAGTTATTTTATATTGTTCTCCAGCAATTAATTAATGTATCCCTGGTGGTAAAAAATAAAATAAAATTGTATGTTGTTGGCAAAATAATTTGGATTAGGTTGATGCAGTGCAAGATATGCAGATTTGAACACCCTGCCCAGGAGGTCCTTTTGAAACATGACCAATTGTGCCACTACCAGGGAAGATACTGCCAACTACCCTGCCTCTACACAGATTGCACCTGCTCCTTTAAAACCACTGGTTGACGTCTCACCTTTTAAGATCACACAAGTGCTTATCTTCACGTGAGAGTCACTTAACACTGAATGGTGAATTGTGTGACTTTAAGGAAATTTGTAAAACTCCCTATTACTCCAAACATATAAGGAGCCATTTAAAAAAAAATCATGAAACTTTAAGGTGCCCTTTTAGCCAGTGTGGTTTTTGAAACACATCTGATTTCATCATCCAGTGGTCACAGAAGTCAAAAACATTGCAGCTTTTCCATTACAGACTTTAAAGCAAATATCATTATTCAAAATGCAGAACCAAAAGACAGCGAGCCACAAACTGTTGTTATGCACACACTTTTATCACCATTGCAGTTAATTTTATATTGCTTGTGATAGATATGAAGGACAGATATGGAAGCCAATACATTTTTGACTGGACCCGTTGTTATTTTTGCACATTATTTTGGACTTGAATTTTGTGATAGTTAATTTAATTGGGAAAGCATTAAATAAAAACTGTGTAGAAGTTTTTACATTTTGCAACACAAATGTGACAAGCTCTTAACTTGAAAAAAACTTTCTATTGTAATTTTATTGCGAATGAAATTACTTGATTTGGTTTGTGATTTAAACTTGCTGTTCTACAAAAAAAAAAAAAAAAATCATATTGATGGAAAAAAAAAAAATTGTGATTCTGTCCATTTAAAGATTTTTTTGAAGACCAATGTTATACTGAGTAGCATTTAACAAATTAAATCACTCATATTGGATTGGCAGTTTTGTGCTGAACTTTAAACTGCTTGAGTAAAACCTAAAGTTCTGAAGCTGCACTGTAAAAACAAAAACAAAAAAAAGTTGAGAGCTCAAAAACCTTTTTGAAGTTTTTTCAACTTTTTTTTTTAAAGCAACTTCAACTATCAGGTTTTGTAAACAACTAATTGACCTTTAAGTTGAGTAAACTCAAAAATCTGTTGAAGCTGGTAGCCTCAAGCATAAGTTGGGGCAAACTTAAAATTTTAAGGCAACAAACTTCAGCAGATTTTTGAGTTTGCTCAACTTAAAGGTCTATTAGTTGTACAAACTTTTGTGCATGTTTAATCAACATAATATATTAAGTTAAGTGAACTTTTAGTTAAACTTTCAATTTTGTGTTTCGTTAACTTAGTCATAAGTTGGGCCAACTTAAAATTTTAAGTCAACTAAACACAAAATTGAAGGTTTAACAAAGTTCACTTAACTTAATATATTATGTTGATTGGACATGCACAAAAGTTTGTACAACTAATAGACCTTTAAGTTGAGCAAACTCAAAAATCTGCTGAAGTTTGTTGCCTTAAAATTTTAAGTTGGCCCAACTTTTTATGTTTTTACAGTGTACATTTACATTTATTCATTTAGCAGACACTTTTATCCAAAGCAACGTACAAATGAGGACAGTGGAAGCAATCAAAAACAACAAAAGAGCAATGATATATAAGTGCTATAACAAGTCTCAGTTAGCTTAAACACAGTACACGTAGCATGGGCTTTTAAATAATATAATAAATGAAAAGAAAACAGATAGAATAGAAAAAGAATAGAGCAAGCTAGTGTTAGAGGTCTTTTTTTTATAATTGTACAATAAATAAAAAGAAGTAGATCGAATACAAAAAGATTAGAAAGGTAGTTAGATTTTTTATATTATTTTTAAAGAATAGAATCAGAATAGTGAGTGCCAAAGTTAGAGGGGTCAAATATAGATGGAAGAGGGGTGTTTTAAGCCGTTTATTATATATTTATTAATATTATATTCATATATTATTAATATCAATAATATGATATTATGTGTTGCATTGTTACCTTAAATATGAGAAACACACACACATTACAGTTACAAGTTGGCATTTATATCACAATGCATCGTTTCTAACATATTTGCATCTGTAAAAAACTATTAATATATAATTACTATTGGAAAATGTTGGGCAATAACGTATTACTTAGTAACGCGTTACTGTCATTTGATTAATTTTTAATAACGGAATAATTTAACGTGTTATAATTTTCAAAATAGTAACTAGGGTATAGTTACAAGCCGTGGTCTCTATACGTTACTTCCCACAGAGTGCAGTTTTTTATAATCTAGAGACTGTAGTTGATTGAGCAGGTAGACAGAGGTTTTGTTGTTGTTGTTGTTTTAATTTTTTTTTACATTGAGGTAATTTTTATTCAACCACCTATATCGATTACATCTGGGGGAAAAAGAAAAGATGTGATGTTCAGAACTGATGTTCGGCAGTAAATATCAAAGTGGGAAGAGATGCACCCTGTTTGGCCAGGGCTGTTTAGACCACAGACAAGGTTTGAGAAGGAAAAACATTATTATGAAAATATAATTATATTTTCCTTAAAATATTCTTCCTAACTTCAGGCCTTATTCTCATGTCATATATAACTGTGATGTTCTGCAAAACAACAAACTTTAAAACACTTTCTTCTTACTGGTGAAAATCAGATGGTCAACTCAGTTTTCTCTCAAGCACATCGCAGTGTAAGCTTCACGGTAAACATCACTCTCATCTGCATAGTCCATATCAACAAGATAAATATATCTTGATTCCATATAGTGGTTATTTTGGGAAAAAAATAACCTCCACAAGCGCACCTGAGTCTGGCTTTACAGAAATTCGCTGATCAGATCACAGACACAGAACAACAACACCCAGACTCTGTTTTAATCATTCTTGGGGACTTTAATAAAGCAAATCTCTCCCATGAACTGCCAAAATACAGACAGCAAATCACATGTCCTACCAGAGACAGTAATATATTGGATCACTGCTACACCACAATAAAGGATTCATATCACTCTGTTCCACGAGCAGCTTTGGGGCTCTCTGATCACTGTTTGATACCGAAATACAGGCAGAAACTAAAATCAGCTAAACCTGTATCAAGGACTGTAAAAAGATGGACTAATGAAGCAGAGCAGGGTTTACAATCTTGTTTTGACCTCACTGATTGGAGTGTTTTTGAAGCTGCTGCCACCGATCTGGATGAACTGACAGAGACCGTAACATCATATATCAGTTTCTGTGAGGATATGTGTATTCCTACAAAGACTCAACTAAATTACAACACTGACAAACCCTAGTTCACTGCAAAACTCAGACAGCTCTGTCAGGTCAAAGAAGACACTTACAGGAAGGGGGACAATGTCTTGTATAAACAGGCTAAATATACACTGGAAAAGGAGATCAGAGTGGCAAAAAGGAATTATTCTGAAAAACGAAGGACTCAGTTCACTTCCAACGACTCCACATCAGTGTGGAAAAGTCTGAAAGAGATTACCAACTACAAGACACCACCCCCCAGCACTGTGGAGAATCAACGACTGGCAGACGATCTGAACGAGTTTTACTGCAGGTTTGAAAGAACACCCATCACCTGCCCTGAACACCTCTCCACACAACCATTCACACCTCCTGCAACCCCCCTTTCCCCCACACCCTCAATTCAGATCAGTGAAGATGAAGTGCGCCAGGTCTTCTGGAAGCAGACTTTGGGGGGGGGGGGGGGTCTTTGCGGGGAAGTCGTGGCCTAATGGTTAGAGAGTCGGACTCCCAATCGAAGGGTTGTGAGTTCAAGTCTCGGGCCGGCAGGAATTGTAGGTGGGGGGAGTGCATGAACAGTGCTTTCTCCACCTTCAATACCACGACTTAGGTGCCCTTGAGCAAGGCATCGAACCCCCAACTGCTCCCCGGGCGCCGCAGCATAAATGGCTGCCCTGGGTGTGTGTCACTCACTCACACTTCAATTTTATATTTATTGGGGGGGGGGTAGCACTTAGTTTCAAGTGAATGCTCAAAATACAATATTTGGGTAACACTTTACAATAATTAACTAACGCTTTAATACATTAACTAACATTAACTAATGTAATCTTATTGTAAAATGTTACAATTCTTTGTTTTTAAAGCATGTAAAATTTACAAAAACACTGAAATTAAACAGAAAAGCAAACAGGTGCCTGATTTGGCATGGCAGCCAATACAAATAATTAATAACCATTTCTTTACCTAAATCCTGTGTTTGGACCAGGTTCGGTTGCAGAATCACATCACTTTGTGCTTCTAAATTTAGCCTATTATATTTTTCTATATAGTGTAGTAGTTCACTATCTCTGTGTCATACGTGGCCGCTTATCAAGCATGAAAAAAAAACATTCTATTTAATATAATATACAGCATGGTAAGAGTGCTCCCTTTAAATTCATCAAAAAGACTTGAGTGTGTGGATTCCAACCTAAAAACAGCTGATTGGCCATTGGGATGTCGGTGTCGGTGGGGGGGGCAAAGCACAGTGGAGAGCACCGTTTTGTTAACTTTGTGGTTTATATTTTAATTTTTTTCGGACATGGTAACACACGGCCCTCTTACAATATATTGCTTTACAGACCTATTGCTTTTCCTGCTCAGAAATGTTCACGCAATCATAAGCATGTTTTATAAGTTCTATGCTCTGGCGTGATTAGCACTCGCACAAACTGATCTATATCTGAACCGTAATCTGTCCCACCTCTTCCAACCGAGCCATGGACGGCTAAATGAATGTGCCCCAGGGTGACACGAAGTGATCAAACTAGTCAAACGAACCGGGCCTTGGGGGTCAAACATGTTCGGTCATGGTTAGCATTGCCTAGTGTAAATACACCCTTATTCTCCCGCATCCGGCACACATGAATCTCTACCAAAGTCCTTTCAGGCAAGTCGTGCCACTTGGCTGCCATCTTGGCAATGCCTCTGGGCAGCTATTTCAGACTAACAAGACCAGCTCCTATCTAAATGAATGGGCAGAGAGTCAGAACTGCACTTTCACTGGTCACCGTGACATAAAAACAGCATGTATCGAAACAGCAGTGAAATATGATAAAAATCGCTAAATTATTTTGATGACTTTGACCCAAAATAAGGTTTAAAACGCCTTTTCCCCACAGGTTATACCTTTACTACGCATGTGCAAGGGTTCCTCAAATGTGCGCGTACGTCAGTGGAACCAGACGATAGGCTTAAGTGTTTCCAGGCTTGACTGTTAAAAGCAGATGATTGGCTTTCCAGCGGGAGGGGCGGGACATGTGCACATAACCGCCATCTTTGCCGTTATGGGTTTTCCTTATATAGTTGTACTGAGGATTGAGGAAGAGACATGTCTCTTATAAACTGTCTCTGGCCTCTACCCACCCCTGCCCACACTCGCCCATCAAGTGTTGTCCCGCGCTGCACTCCCATGGGTCCCATGATGGTGCAGGTCTCTAAAGTGTGTGTTATAATGTTATGATCAAGCCTCTGGACTCTGAGAATATCTTGTTTTTTCTATAACACACTATTAAATATTTTCTATAAAATACCTTGTATTCTATGGCAAATACCTTGTTTTATATTTAATTTGATGACATTAATGTTATAAGTTGAGATTTACAAGAAATATTTTAACTGATACTATGTAAAATGAATAATGCTGTAAAAAAAGCACCTTATTTTTTTGAAGTGTTAGCAAACCAAATGTTATTGCACTTTTGTGCATATAGCAGGAATTTAAATGAAAAAAGTGCACATTACACTACTCTTGAATTAATTAGGGAATTCTGTGCACAATGCGATTAATCACAGACAATCATGCAATTAATTGCGATTAAACATTTGAATCGGTGCCCAGCACTAATAAAAAAAAAAAAATATATATATATATATATATATATATATATATATATATATATATATATATATATATATATATATATATATATATATATATATATATATATATAAAGTGAAAGTCGTGACATTTGCCAAGTATGGTAGCCCATACTCGGAATTGGTGCTCTGCATTTAGCCCATCCAAGTGCACACACACAGCAGTGAAGAAGTGAACACACTGTGATCACACACCCGGAGCAGTGGGCAGCTATAGATCCAGCGCCCAGGGAGCAACTGTGGGTTCAGTGCCTTGCTCAAGGGCACTTCAGTCATGGGTATTGAGGGTGGAAGAAAGCACTGTTTATTCACTCCCTCCTCCTACAACTCCTGACAGCAATGAGACTTGAACATGCGACCTTCCAACTCTCTAACCATTAGGCCACAGCTGTCCCCTCTGTGTGTATGTATATATATATATATATATATATATATATATATATATATATACACACTAAAAAATCCTGGGTTATTTTTTCTACCCAAGTGCTGGGTTGAGCCATTTGGGTAAATTTTTTGGGTTATTTTCTCAGTCTTGGGTAGTTTTTGGGTAGTTCTATGTAACCCAACCGCTGGGTTATTTTCTGGGTCGTTTTCACTGAGAGCTGAATCAATGCACCCCCTCCCCCACTCGGACGCAATAACCCAGCTCATTGGAGTAACCCCAGAGTGCAGTCTGGACGATGGGGCGGGGCGACACTTCGAGGCGGAGCGACACGTGTCGCCCCGCCCATATTTGTTTCCCCGCCTTTGACATTTTCCTCCGAGCCAGCAGGGGGCAGTTTGCGTTGAAACAAACAGATCGGTGGCAACTACAGCAGCAGAGTAATAACGCTATTCCGTTGATTGCTTGAGGTGAGTAAAAGTGGTTGTGTAAATATTAGTGCTGTCAAAATTAGCGCGTTAACGCATTCGATTAATTTGAAATATTTAACGCGTTAAAAAAAAATAACGCAATTAACGCGGTTGCAGTTTTTTTATTTCCAGTTGTGGCCTATGTGTGTTCAACGTGCAAAGAAATATGGATAAGACCAAGGAAGGACTTTTAGACGGAAAGTTTCAGTATAAAACTCTGCCGGATTACTCTTCAGTCTGCCACAAGAAACATTACTCTTCATTTAGTCTGCCACAAGAAACAGCAACATTAAAATCATGAACTCAAATATCATTGTTTAAAAAAAAAAAAAAAAAAACAATGACTGTAACAGTGCGTGAATCAGACCTTTCTGTAACGCTAACGTTAATAAGCTTAAGCGAAAATAACGAAATAATTGTGTAGCGGAGTATTTTTTGTACACAGTGCCGCGAACTGTCAATCACTCCTGTACGCGTGCATCACTGTCCTCCTCAGCTGCAGCAACTTGCGCTCTCTCTCTTCATCAAGCTTTAAAACAAAAAGATCATATTGTCTTTGTGCATAGGCTATAGATTAATTAGATAAATGAATATCTAAATTTGTGCCTTTCCGTCTACGGTATTTTTTTAGAACTTAGAAAAAAGATGCTGCAGCCAATGAACAGCCAGCGGGGGCTGCAGGACGACTCAACCTCCGCAGACAGTTTGTAATGTTTATCAGACAATAAATACTCAAGATTTTGCTTTAGTATAACTCACAACGAGTTTCACACACCTTCTCCGGCCACGTTGAGTTGTTGACACTTAACAGTGGGAAAAGCGACACATGCGCTATTCACTTGTGTAACTTAAGGGTGAATGGGTAATGTAGTTTCTGCTCTGGGTGGGATGAATTAGGAAGCTTGCATTGTGAAGGGCGCTCTGAAAATCGGCAGTGCAGGTAAAAGATTAAAACCTCTATTAAAACAGATGTCCAAATGAGCGTACCGGTACGCTACAAGCACGTTCTGGGCGCACAGAGAGGTGGCGGTACGCTCAAGAGCTATATTTGGAAGTGGCGGTACTGAGTACTGGTGCGTACAGGCCCACTTAAAGCACTGGCAATGACTATACTTTGGAATTTTTTTGCAGTCCACTTAGAATTCAACATGGAAATCATTTTTGTTTTTTATTGGCATTGATTGTTTTGAAATTCAAATGATACTTACATGCCTGTGTTTTTATTTCTGTAATAAATATGGCTTTCAAGCCAACAGTTAATTTGGAGGATATTGATGGTTTATTGCAGGTATGTTGTAGGTACATGAGAAAATCTGTGTTACAAGTTAAACAAAAATTCCAATAAACAATCATATTTTGAATTTAAATAGTTTCTTTGTCTTGAGTTTACATTAATTATTTACATTTTACATTTACATATCCAAAAAGTTTCAGTCTTTTAATTGCGATTAATCACGATTAATCGCGATTAATTTTAAAAAATTGTGCGATTAATTAGTTAATTTTTTTAATCGATTGACAGCACTAGTAAATATCTTATAATATGAAATGCGATGTTGGATCATTTATTCATCCATGGTACGTTCAATTTGAATAATTATTGTTAATAATTGTTATAAATTGTTCATTTTATTGTTCTTTGTGGATTGTAACAGTACACTCTGTACATGGCTTTAGTTCATAGGTTCGATTTTACAGAGGTATGGCATCACATTTGTCAAGTTATTTGAACAGACATGCATGATTTTTGTGTGTATATTATTATTATTATTATTTTTCAGGATGACATGATCAGGAGGTGGTGGTGTTCTGTTCTCCTGGACAGCTTCACTCCACAAATGTATGTAGCTGTTTGAATGTTGCTACATGAAACATTACTCTGTACTATAACTAGCAATATACCTACCTCTTGAAATTTGTTCTTTTAGAGCTCAACCACTGAGGGGAGGAACTTCACCATTCACCATGTCTTCAGGCAGAGTCCAGCAAAGCAGGTTATTTGTGCACATACATTCATTAAGAACTAATAATTACATATGTGTGTACATGCAGAGGTATTTTAGTTATTACAGCTACATAGTTGTTCAGATGTGAAATTGGTATTATGTACAAGTACTATATTGGTCAATACTGTGGATTATTTAATATATAGCTATCAGTTAACATCAGCATCAAAGACATTTAAAAACATTTCAGCTTAATTCATTTTCAGACAGCAGCGAGTTTTTTAAATAACTTCTGTTTGCGATCTAATGTGGATTTTGTTCACCATATAAGATAGAAATATTTATATTCAATGTAAAAGATCTTCATGTGGATCATGCATACAAATATATACAAATATCTCACTGGATTATTACAATTAATGGCAAAATGAATGTGTGGAAATGTAAACTAATATATCCTACTGACACACAACAGCAAAAGATATAAATAATTGGCTTAAAACTGTTTTTTTTTCAATGTGAAAATACTAATATGCCTAATACTTCTGCACAGTACTGTATATATTAACATTTTATTAGTGTTATAATAAAAGAATATGTATTTGTGACAACAATCTATAGAGTTTTTAATGAGAGTTTTAAAGCAAGGTTGTCTGTATTCAGTGTTTATATAATGTTTAGTAACTTTTATATACATATATAAATAAACCTATGTATGTTTTTGATTCAACAGCTTCCACTGGAAATCCTCAGGGAAGTTATTTTGTCGGCGGGTGACTCTGCATATTTGACACTTTCTCTGCTTTGCAGATGGTTCAGGGTTGTGCTCCGAAGTTTTTCGGAAAGCGGCACAGTTTGCCTGGCTAGACAGTAAGATTTCCCCGTTTAATGCTCATTCTCCAATTGAATTTTGTAGTAGAAGGCTGTTAAACTTTTTTTTTGTATTATTATTATTATTATTATCTTTCATGTATTTTGTCTTTACACTATAAGTTGTGGCCAACTGGAAGAATTGTCCTCCTGTCTCCTGACCGGAACGAGTTCAGACGGATGTACTGCATCAGGGAATGCTTGCAGTGCAGAGCCCTTTTCAAGTTTAACCCACTGGGTACAGGGAAGAGACCGGCGTGGTGATCTTCTGGGCTTTTGTTTACACAGGATTTTGTTCCAAGGACTGTTGTTTTTTTTTTTTTTCTTTTTTTTTTCGGCATGAAACACATTTGTGTGTTAAGTTCATTGAAGGGAAATAGAGAATGGGCTGAGATCAACTGGTTTTGATGTATTAATTGATGTAATTTAAAGTTAAACTTTGCACTGTATAATGTTTTAATAAAAAAGCTATGGAAAACACGTGCATGACAACAGGTTTCAGTCATTTACATCAGTCTATCATTCTTTAAGGTTTCTCATATTTGATGATAACATCATTTGCTATGCATTGCTCATAATGGATTCTTAATTTAGTTGTGACGGGATTGTGAGGATTAATGAGGTTTTCAGAAGTGCAGTTCAGAAAACAAATAACAGAAAGTGACGAGTGTTTTTGGGTAAGTTCTCTAGAACCTGTATAGTTCCTTCCTTGCAAAAAGTAACCATGGATTTATTGTAGTAAAAATATTTGTTGGCATATTAATTACTGTGAGCTGTAATTATAAAAACACCATAGTTTTACTATAGTTACTGTAGCAGAACCATGGTAAATTTTCGTAGGGGCCAAGGGAATGTTCAGAATATTATTGGTGACGTTCAGAGACTGGTGACAATTTTTTACACACACACACACACACACACACACACACACACATATATATATATATATATATATATATATATATATATATATATATGTATGTATGTATATATATATATATATATATATATATATATGTATGTATATATAATTTGAATATATAAATCAAGGTACTCCATGACTATCTACGTAACCATACTTTGCATAATATTGCCGTGTCATTTTCAAACCAGCGAGTAATGCCGAGGTAGCGTCTACACTACAGCCATTGAGGGAGTAGACCATTTATTTTTATTCTGTTCGTCGTAATCCAAAACTCTTTGTATTTATACGGGATGTTGTGGAAATGCAACAATAAATGCAAAAACACAACATTTATATTCACTTTTTAATTTATATTAAAAGTTTATTCATCTTAGTGTCTACTTCCGCATTCCAATCCTGCTAATAGCGTCATAATTCTCTATTACCAATAAGCTGTAAAATCGTCACTCATCTGTACACCAATAAGCTCATCTTAATCATAAACCAATAACCGCCAACGTGTCGCCCCGCCCCATCGTCCAGACTGCACTCTGGGATACTTGGCTCATTGGGTCAAATTAACTCAGCGCAGGCAGGATCAGCGCTGACGCAGCGCGGGCTGACTGAATTCGAGGTGGAGGTGGATGCCACACACACGCTGTAATATTTGGAGAAATAAGGTTCGTATCAATATATTTATACATTTGACATGTATTTTTAAACATATTTACACACATAACATAAATACTGAGCGAACGAGCGATAAAAAGGCAAAGAAATGTGCGACAACAGTCACGTTTACATGACATTAAATGCATCGCCAGATTCGCTCGTTTTGGTTTGCTGGTTTGTAATGCCTGCTGGATAGTAAATACGTTTTCTACAGGTTTTATGTTTTAAACGACCCTTTTCTCAAAGTATTACGTTTCTTCTTAAACTAACGTTAACTGTTAACATAATTTACTTCAAAGTCCATTGTCAATTAATTTCAATGCCACATGTGATGTAAACGTGCATTCCTTGCCTTTTTAGATTATAAAAATTAGATGTCCATTACAGCCTTTAAGCAAATAATACATTTTATACATTTTAACCACCTTTAGTACACAAAGCTGCCCATCCTCCATCTTACTGCATGCAGTGCTAAGTCAAAATAACCCAATTTTTGGGTCATCTGTCGCGGGCATATTTTGAATCGTTACAGGAGAAATTATTTTAAAAACAAACTGACTTCAGCCTTTTTTTCTGGTGAAATAAAGGTTTGTATTGGTCTTTTTATCATTGAATCGTTACCGATTGGCAAAAATGTGCCGTTCTGGTTTTAAAATATCACTTATATGATAGATCATAAAGCATCGTGCATTTGCGAGCACCAGAGATAACGTTACCTATTTTTTTTTCTGTCTGATGTGTTTAGTTTTTTTTTTTTTTTCACAATAAAATACATTTCTAATCATTTATTTATCAGTATTATTATTTGAAATCCAGGTAAGTGTCAATTAATCTTGGACTAAAATATATTGTTTTTTCCCCTCAGACCTGCTCTTGACTGTCCGTGGTGGCAAATCCACAGCCTTTCGCTGTAGGTTACACTTTTATCTCATCTAATTTGAATTATTGCCATACATTGATGATAAAATTACAATAAACCATAAAAACAGTTGTTACTATTATTAAATAGATCCGGTAAAGTTATTGTGGTTATACTCGTTTAGTTAAAGGGTTAACGTTACTTCACCCAACAATCAAAATTATGTCATTAATAACTCACCCTCATGTTGTTCCAAACCTGTGAGACCTCCGTTTATCTTCAGAACACAGTTTAAGATATTTTAGATTTAGTCCGAGAGCTCTCAGTCCCTCCATTGAAGCTTTGTGTACGGTCTACTGTCCATGTCCAGAAAGGTAAGAAAAACATCATCAAAGTAGTCCATGTGACATCAGAGGGTCAGTTAGAATATTTTGAAGCATCCAAAATACATTTTGGTCCAGAAATAGCAAAAACTATGACTTTATTCAGCATTGTCTTCTCTTCCGTGTCTGTTGTGGGAGAGAGTTTAAAACAAAGCAGTTTGTCATATCCGGTTCGCGAACGAATCATTTGATGTAACCGGATCTTCTTGAACCAGTTTCACCAAATCAAACTGAATCGTTTTAAAAACGGTTTGCATCTCTAATACGCATTAATCCACAAATGACTTAAGCTTTTAACTTGTTTAATGTGGCTGACACTCCCTCTGAGTTCAAACAAACCAATATCCCGGAGTAATTCATTTACTCAAACAGTACACTGACTGAACTGCTTTGAAGAGAGAACTGAAGATGAACACCGAGCCGAGCCAGATAATGAACAAAACATTGACTCGTTCACATTAAGTCATTTGTGGATTAATGCGTATTGGAGACGTGAACCGTTAAAACTATTCAGTTCATTTGGTGAATCTAAAATATCTTAAACTGTCTTCCGAAGATGAACGGAGATCTTACTGGTTTGGAATGACTTCTGAGCAAAGTGAAATGTATAAGCAGTATAATCCAGGAATCAATTTGCATGGAGTTTAGAAACATCCAGGATTTACTAGTTAAAGTGTTGAAAAGCTCTGAAGAGTATTTCTGTTTTTATGGAAACTAATCCTTTTACATGTAAAAAATGTTCATAACATAAATAAATAAAATGAGATTTGCAAATAAAAAAATATATATTTACAAATGTGTTTAATGTCACAAACACAACTCTACCTGGCATTTATTTGTGCACCGCTGTCTGTGCATTTTTAAATTACTGCACGCATTTGTGGATCGCTTCCTGTGCATTTGTGGATTTGAAACACTTCTAGCGTCGACGTGCAGATAAATCCACAAATAAGTGGACTCCACCCACCGTCTACTTAACCCAATCAGACAACGCCCATGTTGCACTGACCAATCGCAGCACGCTCTCTCTCCAACCAATCACGTTTTGCCTAACAACCAGGGCGGGATCAGACACATGAACGCGAGTCACTCGCTACAGTCTTCAACATGGGCCGATCAAGAGGAGTAAAGAGAGGTGAGTGATGCTAACACAGTAATTAACTGAAGTTTTACCAGGTTCTTGATATGTCATCATTTGTCATAACTAGTGAGGTAGTTTGACAATTTACACCATGATTTAATAAGTTATTATTTGCTCTCAAGCACCATTTCGAAGACTGTCACATTTGTCTGCCACATACATCAAGGGTGTCTTAATTCTAAAATGGACCATTATTCATTGTGAGGTGTAAATTGTTGTAATTTCTTTACTTTTGAATTTCTTTACTTGTGGCCTACAAAATGCGACCTCCTTGAGAAAGCAGCCATCGAAACAGTCAGCGGATTTATTTTACATTTAGAATTACTGAATTAGTTTATTAGATTAAATAAACTATTACTTAATATTGAGTGCAAGATGAAGAATATGTGAAGCTGCGGGTAGATTCGATGTGCGCCTGTAGTAAGGTTGCCAACTGCCCTAATTATACAGATATACGTTTGGGGTAAGATCTTCCACTGCATATTACATGAGACTCGGTTTTATTCCCCCTTGTCACCCCCCGCAGTGGCATCGTCTCAGATACTACGAGTATGTGTGAACTGAGGGTCATAAGCTGTTGTTACGTTACCTGGAATGCATGACATGACCACAGCCTGTTCATAGATTTATTGTAATTTATTATAAAGCACATTTGAGGAAAAATTGGTATGTCGTTCAGGTTACTATGATTGGAAGTATTAATAACATGTATTTAGTTACCACTTATAGTCCAACTGAACTTCTTGTACTACAAGTGGTAACTAAATACATATTGTTTTAAATAGAGGTAGTATATTAAAAGCACATTTTAGTTTATGGTGTCTCAAAAGAGCACAGTTGAGTACACTTAGATGTTCTTAAGATTATATTTTTTATTAATACTTTGCAAATCAAATTAGCGATATTTATTGTTTTAATATGTATTATAAATGGCTTAATTACAATATAAATCCTGTAAAAAGTATTTTTCAAACTTCTCATTCTAAGACTCATTGCAGTTTGACAGTTTTAATGCATACAACCTTCCATAAAATGTTAAGAGTTGTTTGTATGCATCTTCTGATTATTTTTCCACACAGTTACTACAGACCAGCTACAAAAGCTTACATCATTTTGGACTGGATGGGAAGTCCCATCCAAGAATCTCCAGGTAAATGTTTGGAATGGAAGATACTTCAAGGCTTCTACCTGCAGCAGGACCCTGATGATACCAGCTGAAATAACCACAATGGATAACTTTGCATCTACATTGCAAGCTTGTGCTAACACATCCTCCACTGGATTTGGACTCATTTAATTCTGGACACTGGTTCTATGTAATTTTTTTTTTTCTATGTACAAGTAATAATAATAAATAAAGTACTTCAATGACATTTTAAAATAAATTTAATTATTTTACATGTCTTAAAAGGTTGTTTCCACAAGTTTTACTTAAGATACAACTATATATACACATTTACAACCTTGCTGTCAAAATTAGAGCAGCAGAAATAAACCTTCAAATATCCCTTTATTCAATCAAAGTCTGTACATATGTGAGAGTCTTGAGGTATATATCTACTCCAAATGAATCAGACACTTGCAGTGGGTCAAGTTGTGTTTGTGACATTAAACACATTTGTAAATATATATTTTTTATTTGCAAATCTCATTTTATTTATTTGTGCGTTTTATATTTTTTTGTGAAACTCTTTACATTTATTTGTGAATTTGATATATTTTTGTGAATCTCGTTACATTTATTTATGGATAATAATCTATTTATTTGGAATAATGCAACAATTCTGACCCCATACAATACTAGCAATTAGCACAAAATATGTACTTATTAAATAAGTTAATTGCCCATTAGGCAATGTATTAGAAAAGTATGAATTAGTAGAATATCCAGTGTTATGAAAACTACATAGAATAAACGCCTATACCTAGTGTATTTATGGCAAACTTTTACGGTAATATTGCATTTATGGGCTACATAAATTTCACCTCAATATATGTTAGCCTGAAATTAATGCATATGCCTGGGATGAATGCAATTTCCAATGATAAACTTCTGGGATTTTGGAGCACCCACCTGTAAAAGTGCTTAACCGTAGGTCAACATAACTACAATGCGTTCTTTGATTCGCGGTCTTATTCTGCCCTCTAGTGGCTCATACTGAACTTAACACAAGCCTTAACATAATGAGACCTATGTCGAAATAACGACATAATAAGTCGAAATAACGACTTAATAAGTCGAAATAACGTCATAATAAGTCGAAATAACGACATAATAAGTCGAAATAACGACTTAAGTCGAAATAACGAGTTATTATGTCGAAATAACGACTTAATAAGTCGAAATAACGACTTAATAAGTCGAAATAACGAGTTATTATGTCGAAATAACGACTTAATAAGTCGAAATAACGACTTAATAAGTCGAAATAACGACTTAATAACTCGAAATAACGACTTAATAAGTCGAAATAACGACTTAATAACTCGAAATAACGACTTAATAAGTCGAAATAACGACTTAATAAGTCGAAATAACGAGTTATTATGTCGAAATAACGACTTAATAAGTCGAAATAACGAGATAAGTTTCCTTTTTTATTTTCTCCACCATGCGGTTCAGGGCTTCCGTAACTAATAGCTTGCACCATAGTGATATCAGGATTACTAAAGCAATGCAGTGATGAAAAATTGGGCACATTTTTTTTTTTGCAACTAACATTACTGCATATTTGTGGTAGTTTATATAACCCATTTTTGTGCTTGGCAATAATTGCTGCTAGAAAATGCAGCATTTTCTCCTCTCATCTCATTTATTTAGAATGCCAGACAAAGATGTTATAACATTGCTTTTAATTTCTGCTGCTCTTGGTAGGATATGTTGGTCATTATGTGTCTGTGTTTTTTTTTTTTTTTATTTGCATATTGTCAGTGGATCAAAAGCACAACTTTACACTTCAGTCTACTCTTTTATGGGATTTTGGACTCACGCTAATTTGACCTGTTTAGTAAATCTGGTCCTATATTCTCAATGACAACTCGCTACTGTTTTTAGTAGTGTTGATGAATGTAATATTATTTTCCTACAGATGCAAAGGGAAATCTTCCACTAAAGCTGTTACCTGTTTTGCTACCACCTCCACCCTACAAAATTGGCAGAAAAACAATCCGGCCCAGCAATGATGAAAGCAAAAAAGCTTTCATTGACATTCAGCCTGTAAGTACGACTCAAGAAATTTACTTCAATCATTTAATGACTTCACCAGGTTGAATACACTACCATTCAAACGTTTGGGATCGGTATGATTTTTTAAAATGTTTTTAAATTAAGTCTCTTCTGCTTACAAAGGCATTTATTTGATCCAAATACAGCAAAAATAGTAATGTTGTGAAATATTGTTACAATAAATTAATATTTGGTATTTGAATATATTAAAGACATTTTTTTTTTTTTTGTGATCAAAGCTGAATTTCCAACATCGTTATTCCAGTCTTATATATAGTAACATGTTGACAAGATATGCTCCATAAGAACTTGGTAATTTAATTTATAATGTATCTTGGATAAATAAGTCTGAGCTCACAATTTCTTTTTTTTCTGTAGATAATTTTCATTACTAAAACATCTTACTGGCAAATTTCTAGTGTCCTAGCTATAATTAATTTTACTAGACAAATAAAAAAAAAGTAATATTTTTTCAGTTTCACACTCTAACAAGTTAAGGTCTTTTGCTTTTGTAGGGCAGAATATTAAATGTAGAAATTAAAAGTGTTAAATTAAAGTAAAATTAAAGTATTTCAAGTGTTACCAAAACTCTTTTGACTTGCTTTGCATCCCTGTCAGTGGCTCTGTCAAAGTGGGCCAGATCAAGCTGTAATAATTTTCAGGTATTTTGCCTCATCCAAAGCTCTGGCTATACAAGACCTACTGTTTCTAAAGACTGCTTGATTGAATAAACAGTTTCGAATGAATCCCCATCCCACCACCCATACCCACACCCCTGACACTCCCATTCTGTTTCACCTTTATTCATTTGCATTATCTGTCCTTTAGGTTGGAACAAATATGGTGGAGTACCTCCAGCAGGCTGAAGCATCAAGACCTTACCCTTATGTCCTGTAACTTGAAAATGGACACATTACGTCACAGGCATTTGTCATCCTCGCAGGAGAAGCTTTGGAACAAAGCACTCTCATTGGGACAGTAAATGTATATTTCAAATCGTTTTATGTTTTTGATGTAAACTACCCGAAACAGTGTTTCTATATTCAGGAGTTTATTCATAATATTTTTGAGTTGGAGGGAAGTGAATCCCCAACAGTGAAATTTTTGCACTGGGCACTACATTCTTGCAAGTAGATTATAAGAGGTTCTTTGAACAAACAGTGGTTCAAGAACACGAGGTAGCATTTTAGTTTTATTTGCACATGAGATTTTTGTTCTGTTTTTTTTTTTTTTTGTATAAACAACTGTTTTATTGCTTGAGGAAAAGTATTACTTTATGTGTACTGATGATCAACCATTACATTTTTATGTAGAAATGTTTTACTGCCAAGTGACCCATACTCAGAATTTGTGCTCTGCATTTAACCCATCCAAAGTGCGCACACACCCGGAGCAGTGGGGGTTCGATGCCTTGCTCAAGAGCACATAAGTCGAAGGTGTAGAGAGAACTGTACATGCACTCCCCCCACCCACAATTCCTGCTGGCCCCGAGACTCAAACTCACAACCCTTTGATTGTGAGTCTGATTCTCTAACCACTAGGCCATGAATTCCCATTATGAATTCAAATGTTTTTTTTTTCTAAACATTTACAGTTTAGAAAAGTTACAGAGGCAAACCATAAAAATGAAAGAAATTGTTTTAAATACTGTTTATAAATGGAATTTTATTTTTTTAGTTTTGTGTGATCTCTTGAATTTTTGGTTGAGGTAAAGTGTAATTACAAAGTGTAATATGCTGAAAGAAAAATAAAGATAATACAATGTTGATCTGTTTGTTTATTATGTGGTATATTTAATGTTAAAAGGAATAAAACTTACCTTTGAAAATATAACCCATTTATGAAATCAAATTAACCCATTATTTTTGTAAAAATAACCAATTTTTGGGTAGAAAAAACAACCCATTTGCTGGGTTAAAATTAATAACCCAACTTCTTGGGTTAGTTTAACCCCATATGGGTTCTGTCCTATATTTACCCAGCAGTTGTGTTAAAAACAACCCAATTTGGGTTGTTTTTAACCCAGTCTTTTTTAGAGTGTATATATATATATATATATATATATATATATATATATATATATATATATATATATATATATATATATATATTAGGGTGCTAATTTAATGTGCTAATTAGATTAATTATGGAGAAAAATAATGTGTTAAAATTATTAACGCAATTTAACACACTTTCCCCGCCCCAGACCTATGTGGATCATCTTACATTTCATACAGTCGCATGATCAGACAACAACTTACTGCATGATGGAGCCTAGAGAATATCCCTAAAATTCAAGATATGGGGCAAAATGCCTGTTTGAGATTGTGTCTCATATTTACATCTCATAGTTAAGAAATATCACACGAGCCGTAGGCTAAGTGCAATATTACACGAGTGCAAATGTGATACTCATCTTATACAACAGTTCATTAAGAAGTTAATATTGTGTTATTTTAGACACAATGTTGTCTGTTTTGCTCAGTTTTGCCAACCAGAAGATAAAGACAAATCAGAACCGTTCATCGACGAGCAACCCACAGAGGAATTTCATTTCTTAATCCAAGTTTTGAACGAATTTGGTGAACCATTTCTCACGTTGAACCATTGGCCATAGTCCCATTGGATTTGAAGACAATAATTTTAAATAGTAATTATTTTCATAGTAATAATAATAAAATGAAGAAAATTAATTAATAAAGTTATAGATAATTTATAGGTCCAAAAGAGTATATGTAATACATTTTTCAAACAAAATATTTCTTACTGAACCTACTTTTTTATCTCTGTTTGACGCTTTGCACAACGACTTTAAATTATCTTTTCAGATTTATTTCTCAAAATTTGATGTGCGATTAATTAGATTAATTAATCACCACATCATGTAAATAATTTGATTAAAATGTTTATTTTTTTATATATATATACACACTCACAAATCAGGGGAAATAGAAAGAGTACTACGCAGAAAGAAAATTATTTTCTAGTTAGTTGGAGCTGAAATTATAAATGTTATATTAGAGCAGTAATATAGTATCATCAGCAGAATTTAGAAGATACACACATCTGAGATCCTTTATTTGAAACATTAAAAAATGTTTTAGAGTGTCTGCTTTTTAACTTTAAATATATACTTATCTGCTTTTACTTTTGCAGCTGTATGATTCACCTAATTTCCTTAATATACTGTAAATACATTATAATAACTGAGAACAATACTCACATCAGTGTGTTGAGTGTACAGTGTTTATCCTGCAGTAGAGCAGCGATCTGTTTCACTCCTGTGTCTCCTAGTTTACGTCCAGTGAGATCCAGATCTCTCAGGAGTAATGGGTTTTTACCCACAATTCCAGTCACATACTGACAGCCTTCATCTGCAGCAGGGATAAAACATATGTGAATAAAGCCCCATTTCCATCCAACGAGTCAAAGATAACAAAACAGTCACTTCCTGCAAACAGGGGTATAATTAAGTCACCATTAATGTGACATTTAATTTGACAAAAATATAGCATGACCACTTTTCTATCTACCGTAATGTTTTTTGTTTGGCTCCTGAATTATTCACTCCTTTTCCTTTGTATTCAACTGTAACAATGTGAGAAAGACAGCATATACTGCACACTTATGGTCTGTTCAGCCAATTTACTTTACAATAGTTAAATACTAGATCTCATGAATAATTCACTGAAATGCACGAAGAATCTCTTGGTTTCCTTCCCAAATCCTAGCATCTTTTTCTTTTCTTTTTTTTTCAAACAAATGATTTAAAATATAAAGTAGATGTCCCTTTCTTTTTCCTTCTAATGTCTATTGGCACTGTATATGGGTAAGTTTTTAAAGCAGGTAAATACGATTTGTTGTCTGTAGGGCTGCAACTTATGATTATTTTGATAATGGATTAGTTGGCCGAATTATTATTATAATTATTTTCTTGATTAATTGGGTTAAAACCCCTATTTTCTTTATTTTAATTTTATTGACAAAAACACACTATTCCACATTCTGCCCAATGTCCTTAAAACAAATGTGCCAACTGAATGCTATGAAAACATACAATCCTTAACAAATTATTAGACCACCTGTCATAAGACAAAACACAAATATTTTAGAAATAAATCTAAAACTGTAATTGTATCTTTTGGACAAATAACAAACCAAAACAACTAAATAGTATTTATTCACATAATAAGAAAAATAGCCTCCTTTTCCTTTGATAACAGCTCACATGCTTGCTGGTATTGTTTTCGTACTTCTTGACTAACTGGGTATCTGTCACGGTTCGTGAATGCACCGTCTCCAGCTGTAGTCATGTTACGTCATGTTGATTGTTTCACGTGGGTGTGGCCGCTGATCGTCTGATCAGCGGCAGGTGCGGCTCGTTCCCACAGACTATATAACGCCCTGTCTTTCGTTTCCTGTTTGTCTGATCGTTGTTTGTAGATCCTGGTGTTTGATGTCGTGTTCGTGTTGTTCCTGCCTTGCCTTGTCGCCGTTCTGTCGGATCCTGTCTTCACGCTTGGAATACACTCACCACCATTGGATTATCACCACTGTCATCATCGTTCTACGCACCCCACGTCACAACTCACCAGTCTGTGCTGACACCGTGGTTCCTGCGTCATTCTCCGGACTTCCACCATCATCATACTACCAATAAACTTACTTGTACTCGCATTTGTCTCCTGTCCTCCATTAACGCCGTCACAGAACGATCAGACCATCATGGAGGCAGCGAGTACTCAAGCTTCATCTCTGGAGGAATTTCTCAGCGCCAGTGTTCGGAGGATGGACTCCCAGGAGAGGACTCTTAACGACACTGGTCGCGCGGTCCAAGCTTTGGTGACGCAGGTGTCCGAGCTCACCCAGCAGTTCCATCTTCTTCGAGCACCCACTGCGCCACCCACACCGCCCGCTCTCCCGATACCACCAGTGACCGCCTCCCAGCAGGAACCGCGCCTTCCGATCCCGGAAGCGTACTCGGGTGAGCCCAGTTTTTGTAGAGCATTTCTAACCCGCTGTGATATGCATTTTGCCCTGCAACCCAGGACATTCTCCAACGAGAGGGCGAAAGTGGCGTTTGTTCTCACACTACTCTCTGGGAGGGCGGCACTATGGGGGACGGTGGTGTGGGAGAACCAGGACCCATGCTGCGACTCGTTCCTGGCGCTCTCCGAGGAGATGAGGCGGGTCTTCGATCGGGCCGTAGCAGGACGGGAGGCGGCCAGGAGGCTGGCGGAGTTACGCCAGCCAGAGAGGTCCGTCTCCGACTTCTCTATTGAATTCAGAACCCTGGCGGCGGAGTGTCATTGGAACGAGGAGGCGCAGTGGGACATGTTCCTGCATGGGCTGGCTCACAGCGTCCAGAGGGAGATCTACGCCCTGGATCTGCCCCCCTCTCTTAATGGACTCATTGACCTTGCGTTACGGGTGGATGCCCCCCTCACTCGGATGGAGAGGAGGGGGCTGTTCAACACCCCATCCAGGGGCCCGGCGGACGGGCAATTCAGCGGCGGAGACGTGGTCAGCCCCACCTACGATCACGAGCCCATGCAGGTAGGGCGTGCTCGGCTTTCCCGGGAGGAGAAGGAGAGGCGGAGATCCCTGGGCCTCTGCATGTACTGTGGGGGAGCCGGACATCAAGCCCATATCTGTCCGGTAAAAGGCCAAGCCCGGTAGTACGCATGAGGCTACTATCGGGTGGGATCTCTGCCGAGAAGACCTCATCACCACCATCATCTACGCTCCTTCCGGTTAGACTGCGGTGGTCAGCACAGACACACCACTGTCAGGCACTACTGGACTCTGGGGCAGAAGGCAACTTCATGGACCGTCATCTTGCACACAAGCTCCACATTCCCCTCAAACCCCTTCCGCACCACATCACGGTCCATGCCCTCACTGGACAGCAACTTCCCGCTATTTCTCACAGTACTGAGGACATCACACTCATCACCTCTGGCAACCACTCCGAGACTATCTCTTTTCACATCCTTGACTCTCCCTTGGCACCCATTGTCCTCGGGCACCCTTGGCTCCTTCTCCATAACCCCAAAATAGACTGGTCCTCTAATTCCATCCTTTCTTGGTCTCGAATCTGTCATGAGTCTTGTTTAGTGTCTGCTTGTCCGTCTGTGTCTGTGTCTGTGTTACAGGAGGAAGCGGTGGATTTATCTAACGTGCCCGCTGAGTACCTCCACCTGAAGGAAGTGTTCAGTAAGTCTCAAGCTGCTTCTCTTCCTCCGCATCGTCCTTACGACTGTGCCATAGAGTTATTGTCAGGTAAGTCTCCGCCTAAGGGCAAACTTTATTCACTTTCTGTTCCAGAGAGGGAGGCTATGGAGAAATATATTTCTGATTCTCTAGCTTCCAAATTCATCCGCCCTTCCTCTTCTCCTGCGGGGGCGGGGTTCTTTTTTGTGGGAAAGAAGGACGGATCACTGCGACCTTGTATTGATTACCGAGAGCTGAACAACATCACGGTAAAGAATACTTATCCTTTGCCGTTGATGTCTTCAGCCTTCGAAAGGTTGCAGGGAGCGTCTATTTTCACACAACTGGACTTATGCAATGCGTATCATTTGGTTCGGATCAGGGAGGGGGATGAATGGAAGACCGCGTTTAACACCCCCAGAGGGCACTTTGAATATTTGGTCATGCCCTTCAGGCTCTCCAAATCCCCAGGGGTCTTCCAGGCACTCGTCAACGACGTGCTGCGAGATATGATTGATCAGTTCATTTATGTCTACCTGGACGACATATTGATTTTTTCCTCTTCTCTCCAAGAACATGTGCAGCACGTCCGACGAGTGCTTCAGAGGTGGCTAGAGAATGGGCTTTTTGTCAAGGCGGAGAAATGCGAGTTTCATGCACAGTCTATTCCATTTTTGGGGTTTATCGTGTCGACTGAGGGAATACGCATGGATCACGAGAAGGTTAGGGCTGTGGTAGAATGGCCAAGCCCAGATTCTCGTAAGGCCCTACAGAGGTTTCTGGGGTTCGCTAACTTCTACCGGCGTTTCATTCGCAATTTCAGCCAACTAGCCGCGCCTCTGACCGCCTTGACCTCCGCCAGAACTGCGTTCAGGTGGTCAAACACAGCGGAAGCTGCGTTTGCGAAACTGAAGAGCCGTTTCATTTCAGCTCCCATTCTGATTACCCCTGATCCCACACGTCAGTTCGTGGTGGAGGTCGATGCGTCAGAGGTGGGGGTAGGAGCGGTGTTATCCCAACGTTCTCCCTTAGACGACAAGGTCCACCCTTGCGCGTATTTTTCTTATCGTTTATCTCCTGCAGAAAGTAATTACGATATTGGTAACAGAGAATTGTTGGCAGTCAAGATGGCATTGGAGGAATGGCGACACTGGTTAGAAGGATCGGGGGTTCCTTTTATAGTATGGACCGACCACAAGAATTTAGAGTACATTAGCACCGCCAAAAGGTTGAACTCCAGGCAGGCTCCATGGGCACTTTTTTTTCAGACGTTTTGATTTTACTATTTCGTACCGCCCGGGTTCCAAAAATATCAAACCCAATTCCTTATCTCGTATTTTTGACCATTCCGAACGCCCGTCCACTCCCGAGTGTATTTTTCCTGAGACATTAGTGGTCTCCACTCTCACATGGGAGGTCGAATCGAAGGTCAGAACGGCCTTAGAAGGGGTAACGCCTCTGCCCGGGTGCCCACCGAACCGCTTATTTGTGCCGGAGGGATTAAGGTCCAACGTTATCCAGTGGGGAAATTGCTCTAATGTGGCTTGCCATCCAGGGGTTAACCGTACTAGATTTTTAGTCAAGCAACGATTCTGGTGGCCACTTATGGCTCGCGACATTCACAATTTTGTTTTGGCTTGCTCGGTATGTGCCACTGGTAAGGCTTCCAATCGGCCCCCGGATGGGTTACTCCAACCGCTGCCGGTACCTTCGAGACCCTGGTCCCATATCGCACTAGATTTTATTACCGCCCTCCCGCCCTCCCAGGGCAACACGGTTGTTTTAACCGTGGTGGACCGGTTCTCGAAGGCCGCCCATTTTATTCCTTTGGCCAAGTTGCCCTCAGCCAAGGAGACAGCGTTGACAGTCATAGACCACGTCTTTCGTTTACATGGCCTCCCGATAGACGTGGTTTCTGACAGGGGACCCCAATTTGTGTCTAAATTTTGGCGAGAATTCTGTAAATTACTGGGAGCGACTGTAAGTCTGTCCTCAGGGTTTCACCCCCAGAGCAATGGCCAGACCGAGAGAGCCAACCAAGATTTGGAAAGGGTGTTGCGATGTTTGGTCTCCAAGAATCCTTCCTCCTGGAGCCAACAATTGTCTATGGTGGAGTACGCCCACAATACCTTACCAGTATCTGCTACGGGCCTATCTCCTTTTGAGTGTAGTGTAGGGTACCAGCCACCAATTTTTCCCAGTATGGAATCCGAGGTTGCGGTCCCCTCCGTTCACGCCTTCGTCCAGAGGTGCCACCGCACTTGGACCAGAGCCCGCGAGACTCTACTCCAAGTGGGGGCGCGCACCAAGGCCAAAGCCGATCGCCACCGGTCTAGGCCTCCCGTATACGTCGTAGGTCAAAAGGTGTGGCTTTCTACTAAGAACATTCCTCTCCGTTCCGTTTCTAATAAACTGGCTCCCAAATTTATCGGCCCGTTTACTGTCACCAAGATCATTAGTCTGGTGACAGTCCGCCTCAAACTCCCTCCGACGTACAGGAGAATTCACCCCGCCTTTCATGTATCCAAAATCAAGCCTGTATTTCATTCTCCCATTAATCCGCCTACCCCGGTCCCTCCCCCGCCGCGTCTCATAGATGGGGAGACCACTTATTTGGTTAATCGCATTCTGGACTCTAGAAGGAGGGGGCGCGGTTTTCAGTACTTGGTGGACTGGGAGGGTTACGGTCCGGAGGAGAGAAGTTGGGTGCCTGCTAGGGACATCCTGGATCATTCCCTTATCGAGGATTACAATCGACAGGTAAGAGATTCTGGGGACGCCAGGACGCCTCGCATTTGTCTCCTGTCCTCCATTAACGCCGTCACAGTATCTGAATAAAAAAAACACTATAAAAGCACTTTACAATTTTTTTCAATTCTTTCCTTCAGAGATAAAAGCAATAATTTTATTATAACATTCAAGAAGCACAAAGTCACGTTTATGGACTTTTTCATTATCTTTTTTCCTCCTGGTGGAATGACCTGCCCAACTCAATCCGAGCAGCTGAGTCCTTAGCCATCTTCAAGAATTGACTAAAAACACATAGTTTATTTTCATTTATTATATAAATAACAAAAGCAAAAAAAAAAAAAAAACTCTAACACTAGCTTGCTCTATTCTTTTTCTATTCTATCGGTTTTCTTTTTATTCATTATATTAGTTAAAATCCCATGCTACGTGTACTGTGTTAAGCTAACTGAGACTTGTTAGATTCTGATTGCTTCCACTGTCATCTTTTTTAAGTCGCTTTGAATAAAAGCATCTGCTAAATGAATAAATGTAAATATTTTTCTGCCGATAATTAGTTTTTTTTTTTCACTATTTTCATCTTCTGTTTTCAGATACAAAGCTCAGAAAGGACAAATGGTGAATCTTTATGCTTTACCAAATGATTAGAAACTTAACTTTGAATCAGATACATTCAAATTATTATTAATTATAACTCCTTAATTATTCTTTCAACCACATAAACTCCTGAAAAAACCTATAGTGCAATAAAAGAATTATTTACACTGTTTGACATTGTTGTCAAAATGAGTTGGTTATTGTTTTGACTTACAGTTAGTGTGCTGAGCCTCTGTATAAAGTTCTGTATAAAGTTCAAATGAGTTTCTGTATAAAGTTAAAAGAATCTACCTCTTTCTTTCTCCTCTTCTTCTCTTCTTTTTCGTTCCTGTTGTTTCTGTTTTTCCCATTCCTCTTGTTGTCTCTCCATCTCCTCACGTATCTTTCTCTCTTGTTCCTTTCTTTCTTTAATCTCTCTTTTATATTGTTCTTCTCTCTCTCTAAATGCCTCTTCTTCTTTTTGTCGTTCCTGTTGTTTCTGTTTCTCCCATTCCTCTCGTTCTCTCTTCAGCTCCTCTCGTATCTTTCTGTCTCGTTCCTCTATGTCTTTAATCTCTCTTTTATATTGTTCTTCTCTCTCTCTAAATTCTTCTTCTATTCTCTTTTTCTCTTTCTCATAATTCTGTGTTTTTTTCTCCATCTCTATCTTCATTCTCTCTTTCTCTTCTTCGTGTTTGAACTGAAGTTCTTCTTCCTTTCTCTCACTTCTCTCTCTCTCTAGTTTAAGTTTCTGATCATATTCATCACGTGTTTCCTTAACTATATTTCTCCATTTCTCTTCCTCTTCTTCTCTTCTTTGTCTTTCCTGTTGTATTTGTTTCTCCCATTCCTCTCGTTCTCTCTTCAGCTCCTCTCGAATCTTTCTTTTTTGTTCCTCTCTTTCTTTAATCTCTCTTTTATATTGTTCTTCTCTCTCTCTAAGTTCTTCTTCTTTTCTCTTTTTCTCTCTCTCATAATTCTGTCTTTCTTTCTCCATGATCATCTTCATCTCTTTCATCTCTTCTTCTCTTTCTCTGACGCTCTCCATCAGTATTTTCTTCTGTATTTCTCTCTCCATCTCTCTGAACATCTTACATGAGTAGTAACTCCCTCCGTTCTCTTTCACCATGTTGTCTATCTTCTGGAGTAGTTCAGTCACCTGTGTTCGGTCTCTAGTCTCTTTATTATTGAACACATGGAATCTGTTTCCACACTCATCAATCAGGTTTTCAAGGCCAGATCCAGGATCTGCCAGATACTGTTCAATAGTTTTTTCATTCAGATCATCTCCTCTGGTGAAGAGCACTATGGTGTACATTAAAGAGTTTTCACCAAACATCTCTTGAATGATCTCCACTGATTTTGCTTCTTCTTGAGTGAATCGTCCCAATGGTATCAGTAAGAGAAACACATGTGGTCCAGGCAGGATCATTGGGATGCAGTTTCTGATTTCTCTCTGTATTTCTTCATTACTGAGATCAGTATCAAACAGTCCTGGAGTGTCGATCATAGTAATGTGTCTGCCATTGATTTCAGATGTTTCTCTCTGACACTCTTTAGTAACAGATTCTTCAGAAAAGTCTGATATGAAAACTTCTCTTCCTAAGATGGTGTTTCCAGTTGAACTCTTCCCAACTCCAGTTTTTCCCAGAAGAACAATCCTCACTTCATCTTCTCTTTCTCTTGAATCTAAAGATATACAACATGGAGAAACATTATGTGATAATCATGTTGTTTCTCTGCATTTAATTTTACTGTTTTGTCTCACAAATGTGTGTAGACTTCAGCAATCATGAAAAGTGTGTTTAATTAATGCAGATTTTACGGTCATTACCTTGTGACTGAAGCCACATCTTTAATGAGTTCATCAGTTTCTCCATCTGTGTCTCCATCGATGTCTCTGTGGAGAAACAAATAAACACTGTTTGACTAAATAATCTGCTCCAATTTCTCCAGCAACACAGACACTTGTGTGTTTGGACCAATCATGCGGATCATAGTGTAGCACATTATTAATGTGCTAAATATTATCTGGATCTTCTCTAATTCTACTTTGTCTTCATTAGTAAAGAGACTAAGAAAACAAAAATCTTGCCTCATGCTCTCAAATCTCTTTTTTTTCTCCGTATATTAAAACCTGACCAGTCATGATAACATGCTAGATCCAATTAGTTCATGCCCAGTTTCTCATTGCTCTTCTGCTCTTTCTATGTTGTTGAGTGTGCTAGGCTTCCAGCTATATGCAAACAAAGAAGTTCTCTCATGTATAATGATTTAAAAAGCTACAATTAAAGATTTGGTATATATTTGGTATCTGAAATATATCTCTGTTTGTTTTCCACAGAGGAAATAAATCATAGTTAATTAATAAACCATTGGTTTGTTATATCGCCCTTTTTCCTTATATACCCGATATGCCGATGGTTGTTAATTGAGGAAAAATCATCTGATAAATATCGTTGGCTGATACATTGGTTCTTCCCTTGTGTTGCGGGAGAGAGGAAAAAGGAGTAGCTGCTTTAAAGGGATACTCCACCCCAAAAAGTACATTTTTGTCATTAATCACTTACCCCCATGTTGTTTCAAACCCGTAAAAGCTCAGTTACATAAACTCTTCTTTTCGCTACGGCTCTCTGTCAAACGAATCGTTTGATATAACCGATTCTTCTTAGTGAACCCGTTGAACCAGTTCACCAGATCATACTGAATCGTTTGAACCGGTTTGCGTCTCCAGTAAGCATTAATCCAAAAATGACTATAAGTTATTTTCTTTTTAAGAAACTGTGACTCCATGTTGTTTCAAGCTCATCATTCTGCACACAGGATGCACATTCTGTGCAATCAAAGATTATTTTATTCTGGAAACAGATGCCAGTAACTTCAGAATCAGGGATGTGCTGTCTCAACCGCAACAAGGAGAGGAGCACCTACTAGAAAATGGACGTCGGAGCCTGATGCCAACCCGTGTTAATTTTGACAGTAATTTTTGATTTAGTCTTAGTCTTTAGCTTGACACGTAAATGCTTAATAGTCTTAGTCACATTTTAGTCATTTGAGTCTTATATAGTTTTAGTTGATACTTGTAGTCATTACTTTTAGTCAAGCTGCAGTTAACAACATATTTTTTTATGTAGTCTTCAAACAAAAATAGTCATTAATTTTTCTCTCTTTAGACCAAATCAATTAAGCTTATGATAAATTTGAATCAAGGATTGAATTTGGAACAACATGAATAAATGACAATTTTCATTTTGTTATTTACGTGAGATACGCTACACGATAGACATTTGTACTTCTGTATGTGTATTTGAGCACTGTCAACTGATCGCTATTGCTAAAACACTATTAGCGCAATTCCGCCTACCCACCTTCACTAACTTTAAGTTAAGCAAAAACAAATGGTAACTCCCGGGAAAAACAGGACATCTGGTCACATCATTCCTACCCTTTCGGGTGCTAAGGCCATTGTTTCAGATCGCTAGTTCGCTTTTTGGTAGTCTATCCATTGACTGCGGCTCCCATACTGAGACTAGTATGCGAATGCCTCTTATCCGATTGCAATCCAATGATGGACACACATTTTCAAGGACAAGACAGTAGCCTATAGGATGTATTTTGAATGTTCGGTGGACCTCGGATAACATTATAGTCCCGTCTCATTTTGTTAAAGAAGACACAGCATATATTTCGTCATAGTTTTCATCATCAGATATTAGTTTTATCTCCGTCAGCATCTCATCTTCATCACAAAAAATGTCATCTTCGTTAACACTGACGCCAACTGAACAGAATTACTGCACCACACTGGGAGAACTTTTAGCGGTAGTGGAGTTCACAACACATTTCCATCAGTATCTGCTGGGCAGATCCTTCACTGTACGCACAGACCATAGTAGCCTACATTGGTTAATAAGAATGAGAGAACCGGAGGGATGTGGCTCGAGAAGCTTGGGGAGTATGACTTCAAAGTTGTTCATCACCCTGGGCGCTGTCATAAAAAAATGCTGATGTGCTTTCCCAAAGGCCATGCCAATCAACTTTCCCAAGCAACCTTAAGAATCCCACCTTGATTAGCTCTCAGCTCTGTCACCAGGCAGTCCAGTGTGACAACAAACCTATAAATAATGTACTTGCAGCTGTTACCACAGAGTCTTGTGGGGTTAGTACAACCTGCCATCACTGCCTGTACTTCTTCATTCTCTGGGTGGACTACTGAAGAACTGAGTACTGCCCAAGCAGCAGATTCTGATATCACTCCCATCAAAAGGTGGATGAAGGAAAGCAAGGAACGAGCCTCTTGAGAAGATGTGTCACTCTACAGGCCACAAGCAACCTTAAGAATCCCACCTTGATTAGCTCTCAGCTCTGTCACCAGGCAGTCCAGTGTGACAACAAACCTATAAATAATGTACTTGCAGCTGTTACCACAGAGTCTTGTGGGGTTAGTACAACCTGCCATCACTGCCTGTACTTCTTCATTCTCTGGGTGGACTACTGAAGAACTGAGTACTGCCCAAGCAGCAGATTCTGATATCACTCCCATCAAAAGGTGGATGAAGGAAAGCAAGGAACGAGCCTCTTGAGAAGATGTGTCACTCTACAGGCCGGCAATGAAAGCCTGTTGAAGTCAGTGACAAAGACTGTACCTAAAGGATGGCATTCTGTTACGATGTTACTACCTAAATGAGGGCCCTGAGTTTTACAGCCAGATTATCCTGCTGCAAGTTTTCCGGAAAGATGTCATGCACCAGATGCATAAGGGGCCAGTGGGTGGACATTTCAGGGTGGAGCGAATGCAGTCTCGGCTGCAGACCAGGTATTATTGGTACAAAATGTGAGTCGATGTTTCACTTTAGGTGTTGCACATGCACCAGTTGTGCTGCAAATGCTCGACCATTAAAGAGGCCTCAAAATCAGGAAGTTTCTCCCAGACTATGGGAAGAAACTTTATCCTGCGACATCTGGATGACTTAGTGTACCGGATCCAGAGAAACCTTAGGACCAAAGTAAAAGTCGTTCAACATGACATGCTCAAACCATACCATTCTTGGCAACCCCTGGAGGACAGCTGGGTGTTTAAAGACTCTTCTTTAAAGACTTTAAAGAAGAAGTTTGGCCACCTCAGGAAGTCCCTGTCCCAGACCTGGGAGTCGATGGAGCTGAACTTGACTTTTTCACGGAGGAAACCAGAAATTCCGGTGGCCCAAACAGTGTGTCGATGACGGAGCAGGACACAGAGGATGTTCAGTGGAGAGAAGGTAGCACGATTCAACAGGATTTAACAGGGACTGTTCTCTGCCAAATCAGGGGTAGGCCGCAATGAGTCAGGAGATCAATTGTACCTCACCTCAATTGTACCTTGCCACAGCTCTGGTTCTGGTTCTCTGACTGTACAACACAGCCCCACAAGCCGCAGTTACATTTGGGATCATTATATTTTAAATGCTAGTAATGTCATGATATCATTGTAAAAGGCGCGTTAAACAGGATATGAAACAGCCGACAAAGTAAAATTATCCAAAAAGTAGCCTAACTACAGCGCACACTCTTCATTTTATCAATGGAGTCACAAAGTGACCCTCATTTTTCTCCCTGTCATTTTCTGTCTCTTGAAGGAAAAAATAGTTCATGATCATACTCTTATCGTTTTATTATGAAAAATAATGAGTAACAAACCTCCTCCATCACTTCCTGTGTTTGTGTTCTCACTAAGGTCAGATTCCTGATTCTTTCCCAGCAGAACATCACTAACTGAAAAGAAAAATCAATAAAAAAGCACAGCATAATCATCAGTGAACAATATAAACATTTAAAAAATCCTAGAATTAGCAGATTAGCAGAAGACAAGAAGTAATGTTTAAAAAAAAAATAACCAGAAAAACCTGTAGACCCAGATCTGTACGGACATGTTTTGTGGTGGTTTTATGGAGGCTTTAGTTTATGTTATGATGCCTAATATTTTCTTACACTGCATAAGTTGGTCTAACTATACATGTAAAAATATGGGGGTCTTTCTCATCAAACAGTTCACCACTGTCCAACATCACATTCTCTGTCAAATAAAGCGAGACATTAACTTGATCAATTTAACTGTTTTGGTAAAGCTGCACATATGCGAGTAATTCACAATCATGTTTTTTTTTTTTTTTTCTTGTTTTTTTTTTAGTAAATCTCAACATATTGGGACTAATCATTATTTTCATTTTAGGGTAACCTCTACTTTTACAGTTACAACACAAAAGCTCGGTTTTACAGACAAGTGTATTTCAGAATTCATTTACTTACTGTTAGGACGATCCAGTTCTGGACTGTGTCTGTCTGCTGATGCTAGAGAAGACAAATCACAGACATACAGAGAAAGAGAACAGATGGTTTATCCATTATAAATTATTTATTAAAGCCTGCATGCACTACAAAGCTTTGACTTCACAATGTTTGCATTTACCAACGAACTGAGTTCAGAACAGTGTGCTGCTGATCAGAGATCATTGATATCAACAATCATTTGATTGGTGACATTATTATTTTCCTTAACTTCAGAACATCTACAAATTTCACTTCAACTCATGATCTATAGCCTACACAAAAATATTAATATTAATATCATGGGCAATGATAATAAAAGAAACCTCACGCAGAAGTTTAGTTACTTCCTGGTGTCCAATGGATTAAACATAAATATAAGACTGAAGTGAAATATCATTCAATAAACTAAATGAAGTAAACAACTCTATGTTTGCTAATATTTCATATATACATAATAAATCAATGAAACGTGGCTGCATTTATTCGGATCCAAATAGTTTCTTACCTGACGCCATTTTTACACCTGAACATATCGAAAGAAAATCTCTGATAGAGAGCTGATCTGCACAGCTGTTGAGTAATATTCGGTAAAAACTGTTCCCGTGGGTGGAGTTTACGTGAATAATCATTAGTTCTCTTGTTGTTGCGCAAACTAACGAACTGAAATATCAGCGCATGCTCCTCAAATCGCTGGCTTTTAACTGATTATTTTGAACAGGTAACGAAGTGTCTATATTAAGCACTGAATCACTGCAGCAGTGTCAAAACAATGCAGATTGTGTAATATGATAAATCATCTGTAAGCTGTTTTGCTTGATCGATTAATCTCGGAAAGCGACAGGAGAACAAAGTTTGGCTGAAAAAAAAAAAAAAAACATTTGGGTTTCATTGTATGTAATAGTTGTAAAATGTGAGAAACAGTTTTGAATGAGGTGTTCAAATGTTAAACATTATTTACACAATGGATCACTATTCTTAAACATGACATGATGAGGTTGTTTTTCAGTGCCTATATGGTCAAAGAACAAACACAATGTATGCTTAGATATTATATTTATTATTACAGTATTTATTAGTAGTAGTTCTTTCTCAGATTGTCTAAACCGTTTAGCTCTGGATTTGACTGTTAACTAAATGCAATAAAGAAAAATGTGTCCATTTTAAAAAGACAGTTCATTTAAATATAAAAATTAACTCACATGTTCTTTCAATGTTGTATGACTCATTCTGTAGAAGATACATTAAAATCTTCTAATAGGAGAAAATATGTGGCAGAAGTAAATGTGTATTTAGTGTGACTTTAATTATTACTTTACCTGATATACCGAATAATTAAAGAAATATACTGATGGCACTGTGGAGGCTGGTAAAAACGGCTTATTAAAAAAAAGATTAAAGATTAAAGAAAGCATGACACAGGATGCTCAAACAGATTTAATTAAGACACAGATTAAATGCACTGTTGCATTGTAAATTACCTGTTCAAAATAATTCATTAAACAAGAAGCGATTTAAGGAGTGTGCGCTGATCATTTCAGCTCCATTAATTTGCGCTGTTGTGAACTAATGAATATTCATGTAAACTCCACCCACGGGAACAGTTTTTTCACAGAAACCGAATATGACACAACTGCAGAGATTGTAAAAAAATAATAATAATATATATATATATATATATATATATATATATATATATATATATATATATATATATATATATATATATATATTGACATGTTTAAATCCATTTATTGAATTTCTTTAATCCAGAAATTAATCACGGACGATGTCTACTTTAGTTGTTCTGATGAACAGAATGAGAATATTCAAACTCATAGAATTTATATATATGGGGTCTTGTGATTAATCTGAATAAATGTCACATTCTAATCGCTGAATGCAGACGCGCTTCTGGGAGAGGTTTGTCTTTGTGAAACTCTGCCCGAGGGTAGTGCTCAAATGAGCTTGACTCATTTTACTCAAATGTTGAATAACAGGATCTAGCACAAGCACAGAATTTTCTGTATTCTTACTTTGTGTTTACTACAGTATGTGCAGAAGTATTCAAGAACGTTTTTTTTTTTTTTCATCTTGTTTTGTACATGATGATACTTGTACACATGACAGTTAATGACTTGAACTTGATTTGGTGAAAATAAACATAAACATTAGGCCTAGTGTGTCCAGACGTCCTGTTTTTCCCGGGACAGTCCCATATTTCAGCTCTATTTTTAGTGTCCCGACTTATTTTGAAAAAATCATGTTTTGTCCCGTATTTCCACATTTCCTCAGGACTGGGTGATCAGAGCAAGTACAGTAAGTGTTCTGTCACGTGAGAACAGCCTAATCAAAGGTAACTAATCTTGTCGTAGTACAAAATTACCATCCAATCACAATTTGTTATTTATTGCAGTAAGTAAATGAAGGAATCAGGTTGAAAGACGATCAATTCGATCATTTCTCCTTGAGCCTTTATTGTCAAAAACACACACAGCTGTCAAAATCTCCATCATGTGCACTATCTCACGTAAATACAGTCGGTTATGGCTTAAGTGACGTAAACAGCTGGTTAAAAACCGGATATATGTATTATTACATTAATTCGGTCTTAAAGGGACAGCATCCCAATTACTATAAATACTTGTCTGTCTCATTAAAGATAATTATACAACGAAAGATGTCAAATTACTTTATACATGTTAAACCTACGGTATTCGAAAGATATTTTATTTGTATCTATTGTATTTGTCTTATGGTTTGTAATTTTCTACTTTATTTTTATATAATAATTATAGATAAATGCCCTCCATAAGTAAAGTAAATACAAAATTGTTTTCTCTGCTGTGGAGTCAAGATATTTGCAAATATGATTAAAAGATGAATATGCAATAAAACTACAGAATGTCACATTTTATTTTTAGGTCTTTGGACACATACATGTTTACCAAAAAAAAAGGACAGCACTTTTAGAGTTCATCCCAATATTTGATGTGAACATAAGTTTTAGAACAGTTAAATGTAAGGCAGATGTAAAAGATATCAAATAAATTATAAAAAAGATTACTTTCAGAGCAGAAATTAAATTCTGAAGAAACAATGATTTTGTTTTATACAACATGTATAAAACATGTCTTCTCTTGTGACACAGAGGCTGAAAAAACTTGAATGTGCTTCAGTAAAGTCTTCTGAATACATGGCAGAACACACAGGACAAGATACCTCACAAACAAATGAAGGAAAACACTTAAAACACAGAAAAACACAAACAAAATGATACTTGGGTGATTACCATTACAGATGACACAATTATGTTATTACATAAACAAACGGAATTATAGTAATTATATATATATATATATATATATATATATATATATATATATATATATATATAAATATATATATATATATGATAACACTTTAAAATAAGGTTCATTGGCTAACATTAGTTAACTGTATTAGTTAATATGAACTAAGCATTCACAATTGAACAATACTAGTACAGCATTTATTAATTTTAGTTAATGTTAATTTCATCATTTACTTATGCATTAAAACAAATGATTGTTAGTTCATGTCAGTTAATACATTAATGTATGGGATTTTCCTTAGTTGTCAGTTATAATCATCAAAATTAAAAGAAATAAACATTTGAAATATATCAGTCTGTGTGTAATGAATGAATATAATATACAACTTTCACTTTTTTTGAATGGAATTTGTGAAATAAACTTTTTTTATGATATTATAATTATATGACGAGCTTCTGTATATATAAAGAAGAAACCAAACCAATGTATACTTGACATTTGAAGTTAAACTTTTTTTCTTATAAGAATATGACATGCAGTAGCTTTAAACAATGATAAAAAGATATTCAAAACATCATTCAATGTTTAAAAAAAAAATCTAATAATCTTAATTACAATTTCAAAGGAACAATCAGCAGTTATGATTTGTCTGTCTTAATCTTATAATATACCATTAACAAGTAAAATTATACAATTAACAAGTAATTACATTTAATAAGTAATTAATCTGAAAATGAATCTGTACAAAAGATTTGCTATTTTTTTAAAGATAACATTTCTTTCTATAAAATGACACTAAGTATTCCTGCATTGGTCTTACCTTGGCATCCATAACTGCTGAAGGTGAATCCAACTCATTCCCTAACTGTGGATAAAAACAAACATAAAACAGGATCAAATTTGAGAAATCGTTTCATAGTTTCCATACGTAATTATCCATAATTTAAATTACTACTTACATTACCACTACTCCGATTCATTTCTGTCGAAGTAGATGCCACTACTTCATCTGTACGTTCTTCAGGATCCTTTTACCTAAAAAACAGCTGTCAGTTGTGGCTGTATTAGTATGAGTAACACAAAATAATCGTCTTCAGCCAATTAAAATATTAGTATGAATAGCCAAGGTAGACAAACTATGATAGGTTCAAAAGTAGAAAAATAAAAATAGTTTTAAAGCGGAGATGCTTCTCAAAGGAACAATCCAGTGGACTGATGTGTAAAGTTGAAGTCACAACGAAACAATCACAAATCAACCAAGATATCTTACCAACATCTTTATATAGCAATGAGTCCATTCCTGAATATGTCTCCAACAATAGTTTAGATATCTGCTGGTAATAAACATGCCAAACTCTATTAAGATGAGACTTGCTTGATAAGAAAATCACACTATTAAATATAGTGAGACTAATTATATATAGTGAGCCTAATTAAGCTGAATCAATACATTATTTAAGGCCTGGTTTCACAGACAGGGCTTAGCTAAAGCCCAGTCTAGGCCTTACTTAAATTAGGATATTTAAGCAGGTTTTATAAAAATGCCCGAGAAAGCAACATTATTGCTGTGCATCTTGAGACAAAACAATGACACCAAGATATTTTAAGATGTAGGTGCAAGTTATTTTTAGTCAAGACAGCTCAAACATGCATTTAGTCTGGGACTAGCTTTAAACCAGGGGTAAATCTCAACTATGCCAGCTTTTAGATCAATGAAAAGTCATTTGTAAAACTTGAAGTGATCAGCATCCTCTGGGATGCAACAGTCCTCCGTCCTAGTCCAGCCTGCAGAAGAATCAACTCATCTGAGGATTTTGGGGTCCGTTCAACACTTCTGTTTAGCAGGAAAAACTGGATGTGTGTTGACCTAGAATTAATTTTTTTAAGAGTTGGGATAAAGCCTTTTCATGCCTTGAAAAGACCAGGGAATGCTCTGAGAGGAAAACATACATACACTCACAATATACTAGAACCATTTCAGTCAGGTTTTAGATCACTTCCTAGTACTGAAACCACTCTGCTCAAAGTAACTAATGATCTTCTCCTTACACTAGATTTAGGTGATAATTTTGGATGATATTGATGGATCTTAGTGCTGTCTTCGACACCATCAATCACAACATCCTCCTTCCTCGCCTTGATCAGCAGGTGGGCATAAGGAGACTGCATTACTTTGGTTCAGTTCCTATCTCAATGATAGGACTTCTGCTTCTGTTTCATATGGGGTGCCTCAGGGGTCCATCTTGGGTCCTATGCTTTTTAGCCTGTATATGCTCCCACTGGGTGACATCATAAGAAAGCATAACATCTCTTTTCATCTCTATGCGGATGACTCACAGTTGTACTTGCCTCTAAAATCTAGGGATTCAATACAGTTTATTCTGGTCTGTCTCGAAGACATCAAAACTTGGATGGTTAACAACTTTCTCCCGTTAAACAGTGACAAGACAGAAGTGATTATTCTTGGTTCTCCCAAGGCAAGATGCACTGTGGTCCAACATTTAGGAACTTCACCCCATTTATCAAACCTTATGCCAGAAATGTTGGTGTCATTCTTGACTCAGAACTCTGCCTCGACAAACAGATTAGTTTTGTTGTTAAAAATAGTTTCTACCAGCTCAAAATGATTTCCCACCTGAAGTTTTTTAACAAACTTGAGAAATTTATCCTTAGACATTTGCAGTTAGTACAAACGCAGTAGCGCATCTTTTAACTGGCACTATGAGGCGCGAGCACAACACCCCTATTTTGGCCTCCTTGCATTAGCTCCCAGTTCCTTTTAGGGTTCAGTTTAAAGTCTTATTGTTTGTTTTTAAGGCAATTAATTGGCTTGCCCAAACCTATATGATAACATTGTACGACCATACTCAGTTCAAAGGTCACTGAGATCTAGGGTTGCCACCTTCAATACAGAAAAATAAGGGACGCCTGGGGGGACACCCCTTGAGACTATGAAGACCAAAGGTCCGATGACGTGCCAGTGGTGGTAAATCACAACTTAAAATATGTTTTCATAAAAATCTGAATTTCTAATGAACTTTACTAATTGTATGAGGTGGCGTGAACACAGATTTTGGATAAAATATTTGTCATTGT
Source organism: Carassius auratus (assembly GCF_003368295.1). Taxonomy (NCBI): domain Eukaryota; kingdom Metazoa; phylum Chordata; class Actinopteri; order Cypriniformes; family Cyprinidae; genus Carassius; species Carassius auratus. The sequence continues at coordinate 21,629 of NW_020525665.1, read as the reverse complement.
TTCCAGACAGTAACACCATCTAAACAGTAAAACCACATAATAAATAACCGGTCTACAAACATTTCTAAATTCATGTAAAACACACATTTTTCTTTATTATTATTATTGTTAAGTTAATCCATTTTATATATTTTATTGTTAATTCTACAGTAGCCTATTGATCAGTAGTTAGACAGTTTGAGTCTTTTCATTGTTTGACTGATGTAACTATACTTGTTATGGCAAAAACAGTGAGAAAAAAATTTCATCAAGTGATGGTTATTTGCTGATGTTAAAAATTGCATCATAAAACGATCTGATCAACTGGTTTAATCTGGAGTTTTATTTATGCTATTAATTTAGTATTAGTGTCTATAGCAAATGTGTTGCAATGCAGATCTTGCAGATTTTTATCATATGGACTTTTGTCTGTTCTTTTACAATTACATTATTCATGAACCTCAGAAGGGTTAGACACGCAGACACATCAATAATTAGTGTATGAATCTCAACAATGGTAACATGCTTCATGCCGCAATGCATTCTGGGTGATATGGATGAGTTTTGTATGATGTACCCAGAATACATTGCAGCATGAAGCATGTCACCATTCTTGAGATTCATACACTGAATCTTGGTGTTCGTTTGACAAAGAAAAGTACTTTTATTTTTCAAGTCCTTGAAATTATCTGCTTTAAATTCGGCTGGGTCTCAGACTCTTGACCCAATGAGTAACTTCAATAAATAATATGCAACTAACCCCATACATTAGATTGGGTGAAACCAGAGAACCAGAACACATATGGGATGATGTCTTAATCATCAGCAAGCAACCAGCATCATCTAATCACATGTTATCTTGCTGTTTTTACCAACACTTACCACCATTATGGTGACAACAAACCAAATTATTACTTTAAAACAAACATCAAAACCTCTGCTAAAAAAAGCATCTGTTAAATGCAGAAATTTAATAATGTTATTAATAAATATTTTTAGAATGTTTGTAGAGAACATTATCCTATCTTTTGAGAGAACGTTCTGGGAGCAAAAATAAAACTACCCGCTTAAAACATTGTTAGAGCAATCCATGGTAATGATCTTAGAACATGTTTAGAACAAAACAATTCTAGCTGGGAAGCCCCACAATAATGAGCAAAAGAAAAATAATAGACTTAACAAAAAATGCATCAATAAATGTGATTTTAAATAAATTATTATTTGTGAATCATTATTATGAAGACCAGCAGCAGAAATAACACTGTAAATCTGACTCACCAGAGACAGTAACAGAGACACTGAATCTGTACATGGTCTCTTTCCTACTTCTGATGGTTACGTCATACACTTCTGAGTCTGTGTTTCTGGTGTTTGTGATGATCAGAGATCCAGTCTGATGATCCAGCTTCAGTCTGTCTCTGAATCTCCATCAAGAACATCACATGTGGAGAATCTTCCAGTGTCTTTATCAATTTCAGCTATACGAGTCTCTGGGTGTCCACATGTCCAGAATACCTCATCATTTGTCTGTAGTTCAGTGTTAGTCTGTAGAGAGACTGAATCTCCCTCCATCACAGACACTGGCTTCACTTCATCTGAATCAGAAACACACCTGAAGAACAAACACAGACAGAGTTTGTCACAGATTAAGGTGAAGGTTTACTGAAGTAAACAGTGTCAAATGTAAATCTGGGACCAATAATATCCAAACAACAAAACGAAAATGTTGATTTTGAATAAAACCCATTTGCCGACACAGGAACTGAAGTTGATTTGAGCTGAATTCATCCACAGAAAACTCTTCAGATGAGAATCACGTCACGACTGAAACTAAAGCTGCTGCTGTTTGAGCTTCACTGTTTTTATAGAAAGGATATTTAGAAAAACACACACACATATTTGAGAGAAGAAAATACACATTTCAAACTCACCAAGCATATTCCACAAACACAACCAGAAGCAAACTGTGTCAAACATCTTGAGCGGTTTGAGTCCACAGATATGAAGAGACAAACTGGATCAGTAATGAGAGATGAGACAGATGAGCTGATGTGAGGCTGCTCTGTAGTAAAGTGAAGTCAAACTCTCCTGTCAGCTAAATAACCCTCGATTTATTCAGCATTGATGCACAAGATCATCAGCTCTTCTGAGGTTCCTGGAGATCAATGCTGTCATTTTCAACAGAAATAAGCTGAGCCAAATATAGATGTTAAAAATGTGTTAAAGCAGTGTTTGATCCTGAGATCCTGAGAGTCTTTGACTCTGGTTTCTCCTGTAACTGTCTTCAGTCGGTTTGTTCTTCGTGTCTGATCAAATAGTTTCTCCTCTCAGACTGATTTCACAGATTCTCCGAGAAGGGTATTCCTGCACAACCGGAGGCTGCAGTTACAGGACCGCAATTCTGTGACCGCAGCTTTAGGACCCTAGTATTTTTGTGACAGTGCCACCTACTGTACTGGATCAACACTAATTAAAGATGGACGACATGGACAGCAACCAGACGGTGAGTATCGATATTTAATTAAGTTTTATTTTATAACGTTTAAACGGTGCAAAGTTTACATAGTGAGAACTGCTACCTATGAATAAATAATTAATTCCCACCAAATTAAGAATTTGTGAGCTAGTTTTATTAATTACTACGACGTTAATTCGTGGCTATGATTTCATAAATCCTAATTGTGTTTTAATGACGAAGTATTATAAGTGAATCTAGCCTGCACATTAATTAAACTTATCAGATGACAAGAGCATGGTTGATGTAAGGTTTGTAAGATTTACCTGCAGCTTAATGTATTAGTGTGAATACTGGCTTAATAGTCGTTGTTTTACCATATTTAGGTATAAAATATATTTCATAATTAAACTGCACTAGACTGCCTAGTTGCAGTATGTGTTAGCCTGTTGTTTTGGCATTATTTTGCAATGATAAATTAGGCATTTGGCAATTTTAATAGTTTGTTACAATTTGGCCTAATCTGCAGGTCTATTCCACATACAGTTATACATTGCTATCATGTGTTAGTTTCTGTGATTTTATGGATTCGATTAGGCTCATTGTAGGACAGATGATTAAAAAAGGCACTAGGGATATTTTCATGATCTCAAAATATTCCAACAACTACACTCTCACTTTTCATAGATACATATAACAATCAAAAAGGGAAATCCCTGCCCGAATTGAAGAGATGCACCACATGCTGCAAGGACTTTCACTTTTCATATATATATATATATATATATATATATATATATATATATATATATATATATATATATATATATATATTCCAGTTGAATATGTTAAACAAATGTTTCTTATTTATCTCTCTCTGTCTCTCGCTCTCTCTTTCTCTAGAGTTGAAGCCTACAGCCGTTCTATCCATGCAGCAACTGATGGAAAAGGGGTTCACTTTGGTGCTGTTGTGATGTTGTCACAAAAATGTCATTTATATACAGTACAGACCAAGAGTTTGGACACACCTTCTCATTCAAAGAGTTTTCTTTGTAGATTCACACTGAAGGCATCAAAACTATGAATTAACACATGTGGAATTATATATGGAATTATATACATAACAAAAAAGTGTGAAATAACTGAAAATATGTCATATTGTAGGTTCTTCAAAGTAGCCACCTTTTGCTTTGATTACTGCTTTGCACACTCTTTGCTTTCTATTGATGATTTTCAAGAGGTAGTCACCTGAAATGGTCTTCAAACAGTCTTGAAGGAGTTCCCCGAGAGATGCTTAGCACTTGTTGGCCCTTTTGCCTTCTGTCTGTGGTCCAGCTCACCCCTAAACCATCTGGATTGGGTTCAGGTCCGGTGACTGTGGAGGCCAGGTCATCTGGCGCAGCACCCCATCACTCTCCTTCTTGCTCAAATAGCCCTTGATGCCTTCAGTGCGACTCTACAATTTTCATAGTCATGAAAATAAAGAAAACTCTTTAAATGAGAAGGTGTGTCCAAACTTTTGGTCTGAACTATAATATATATATATATAATATGTAATATGTATATAAATAAAGATTTTTGAATCATTCTTGTGTCTTGTCTTGCCTCTCAACAACTTTTAAAATATTGGCAGTAATTTAGTGACTCCATACGCTGATTCCAACTTTAACTTACCTGATAATGAGCTAATTCACCTTAAGGAAGTGAATCAATATACTGTATAATTCAAGAGACAATTCAAGACTTTTAAGGTTCTTCATTTTTTACAATTGTTTTAACACTGATATACATCAATTTTACAAAATTGATTTTTCATTTATATTTTGTGTAAATTCATGTTTAAATTTAAAATTGTGACTCAAAGCACACTTAGTAATTTAACTCTGCTGCATTTTGAATCAAAAATCACATTTAAAAACAAATGCTACTGAGATTAATATATTGATGCTATATACAAAGTAACGTGACTGCAAACTAAACCAACAGGATACTAGAACTGCGTTCCTGAAACTGCAGCCATCGCTATATTGGCCAGTACGGTAGGTGGCGCTGTCAGGAAAAACTAGGGTCCTAGAACTGCGGCCCAGATCTGCAGCCTCCAGTTGTGCAGGAACATACTATTGGATTCTCCAACTGCTTTATGGATCCAGAACAGATCACTTGTTGTAACTGTGTGCTCTCTCATATTTTCATATGGCATTTTGTGTGGAGTGGAAGTAAAAATGTTTCGTTCATATAAGCAGAAGAAAAAAAAACAGACTTTAAACTACTAAAAGATACACGGACCACATTCATCTAATAATATACATGCTGATGTCGAAGCTGTTTGTCAAGACAACAGATCAAACCACATTAGATATAAATATATCACAACACAAAAGGTTCTTTGATCATGATAGATTTAGTGAATTACATGCATTTATCAGTGTTATACGACCTGATTCAGCATGTGATGGACACACACACAAAGATGGACACACTCTAGACTTAATCATCAGTACGGGTCTAAACATTTCATCCATTGTTATTAAAGACATAGCACTATCTGATCACTTCTGTATTTTCTTTGATATATTGATCTCTGCTAGCACTGAATCTAGATCTGTCTCTGTCAGAAGGAGATGCATTAACGAGAACACAAGTGAACTATTTATGGAGGATATATCTTTAACATCAAGCATTTCTGCAGACTCTGTTGATATTCTCCTTGATTCCTTCAACTCAAAAGTTAAGAACGTTATTGATGATATTGCTCCAATAATAGTCAGTAAGAAAACAAACAGACAGAAATCAGTCTGGAGAAGATCAACAGCAGTTCAGACGATGAAAAGACAATGCAGAAAAGACAAAACTTGAAATTTACGATAATCTAGTAGCAGTTATTGTGGACAGCTTTGAAATTAGCATTAAATGACAAACATGTGTCTGAGAATAATGCCCTTCTTAATAAACTATTACCTGGAGACTTGGTGTTGGCAGATGGTGGATGTGACAGAGACAGTGTTGGACTCGTGTGTGCAGAAGTGAAAATACCTGCATTCACCAGAGGACGCAGCTGGATGCAGAAGATGTGGAGGAAACACGGCAGATAGATCACCTCAGGGTTCATGTGAAGAGGGGGATATACACCTGTATGTATGTGCATTTATATACATATACAGAAATGTACCTTAAATAAACTACTTTTATTTTGGATGCTAGTAAGGGTTTCACAGCCTTACATTAAATGTTGCCTATGCATGAACAGCATTATCATTGTTATGCATATTGCATACCACCTGTTACAACAATAAATGGCAAAATTGATCAATTCTGTATCTCATTATTTGTGCATCACATTGAGGTAAATGTGTACAGTTTACAGTAAGGTATATAAAACCAGTAAAGGGGCAGTGTAACACATAAAAGATAATTAGATAAACAACTATCAAGACCACAGGTAAGACAATAAGTAAAATATTAAATAGAAAAACACTTATTTAATTTATACATGTAGTGCACTTGTAGTGTTAATACAACAGGAGTAACTTGTAACAACAGTGTAACCTTCAAGTATCAAGAACATAGATAATGCAATAAGTGAAGAAAAAACGGTAAATGGAAAGACAATTATTAAAACTAATTAATTCAAGACCTTTGAGTGAACAACCATTATCTGCTCATTGACACAGAAAATCTGAAGGTCCTGCACTCATCATATTTGTAAATTGCAGGTGGACCTCGAGAGATTTCACATTTTTTAATTGCTCAGATGTGTAACATTACGCACTGACTCTACAAACAAGGAAAGAAAATACATCGATGAAGATTACGAGCGTTAGCTCATTAAGATCATCAGACCAGCCTTCACTGTAAAACCTGACAAGTGACTTAACTCAAACCGTTTGAGTCAACAGATATCGTTAAAAACCTGACAAATTAGAAACTGCATCTCAGTATGACACAGCAGTTGCTCTGCATCTGACCACAAAGCACTCCAGTGGGTGGAGAAAACTAAAACACCTCCACCCTGGTCAAAAAGACACAGCAGCACCTTTACTTCTTACGGAGCCTTAAACTGCTCAATGGATCACTGACACCCAGTTAACTTCCATCGAGAACATTTATCAGAAGCGCTGTCTGGGCAGGGCAAGAAACATGATCAAGGATGCCTCTCATCTTCACTATGAACTCTTCATCCTCCTTCCATCCGGCAGGAGTTACAGGAGCCTACGCTCTCGCACTAGTAGACTCAGGAAGAGCTTCTTCCCCGAGACTGTGACACTTCTGAACTCCACAACACCAATCTAACCTGCTCCTGCTCTTTTACTGCACTGCTCACAGTACTTCTGTACAGAGCACAGTAAACTATTTCTAGAAAAATATCATTGCATTACTGTTATTTGGCATAGAATACATTGTTTAACAATACGTTTGAACACTCAATCCAACTGTATTTATTACCACAGCTCTCACGTTCCTGCTGTTCATAATGTGTATATAATCCCTACATTGCTCTGTTCATTATGTGTATATAATCCTACACAATATATATAATATATATAATATAATCCCACAGTTACTTTGACAATGCAGTCTCTTCATTACCATAATAAAATACATAAACACTGCGCAGTTTAAATATATAGTAAAATCTGTGTCATTAAGTGTTATCACTGTACCAATGTTGGTTTCAGTTTCGTTTTGTTTTAAATTAATTTGTTTTGGCTTGTCGTCTGTATTGCTATAGCTTCTTATATTCTTAATTCTTGTTCTTTTCTAAATACTGTTAATTAAAATTATCTGTTGTGGAGTGAGGGAACTAAAATAGTCTAGCTATGTAAACTGTAATCCGGTACTGATTCCAAATTACATGACAAAAATTATAGTTAGTAACATAATCCATTACATTACACATTTTAGATAATCTAATCAGACTACTTTAGATTACTTTTGACCTAACTTGATTTAAATAGGATAATATTCTACCATATTGACATAAAAAATACAAAGAGTAATATATATATATATATAAAATTTCACAAAGCTTGTCAGAACATTCTGTTTTTGCTTCACATTGGGTTATTATTAAATCAAATTATGTGTATGATTATTATTATATAACTAAATGATATGAAATTATATACATTATATGTATATTAATTATATAACAAATTAAATAACTCTAATAACAGATTTAGGTTAAATAAAGATGGCAGTCTTTATTTTTTTCTTTTTAGGAAACAAATCAAAGAAAAAAAATAAACTAATTCTGTTTCTAATATTCTGTATGTTGCTCAAAAGCAAAATATATATTTTGTCAAGTTTTTTTTTTTTTTTTTTACTATTCTTTTAAAAATAAGTAACACATTTAAAAAAAAAAAAAAACACGAGTTCACATATCGCACCTAAACACGCGTGGAAAAAGTAATTAGAACTAGCTACTAAATTAGTTAAAAATGCCTATCCATATACTGCTACACAGCAAAAAGTCCAGTGTTAAATTAACTCTCACAGAGTTGATTTCAACACTTTTTCAGAGTTATATAGCTCCACACTCTCCGGAGTTAAAATAACACTTTCAAAATAGTTAAATATTTAACACAATCCCTGAGTTACCAATTTGTCTCCAAAAAAAGTGTTAAAATAACATTAAAAGGGATACAGAAAAACAACACTGTTCAGAGTTGCATGTTTTAGGTGGTTAAATCTGTACAGTCTCCAAAGATATACAAAATAGTGTTAAATAAACAACAGCACACAAAATATTTGCCAATGACTTGTTTATTTGTAATTCTCACCTCTTAAATATGAAATCAACTGTTGACTGTCTGGGTGCTCTTTTTGACAAATAAATTAGCATTCTGTCAACATCATACTACTCTCAAATCTCCAACCCTGGGAGACTCCATTTTACTTTCATCAATGTTATACACTGTTGTCTGCAGGAATGTGTAAAAAAGTTCAGAAGTGCACCATCATAGGACAAATTTAACTCAAAATGTGCCTTGAAAAGTTCATCAAATGCTCCAAGGGAGCGGTTTGCCTGGCATGGGATGAGATGCTTATCCAAGATGATGTAGAAGCACTCAGTCTTGCTTTTCTGGCGTCCAACAGCAAGGAGGTAGGGATGCTGATGCTGGATGTTGTTGAGGGGCTCCTCCAAACTGCAGCATGACTAAAGTTAAAAATGAACATTGAATATTAGACACAAACATAATGTCCAGTTAGAAAAAACAACTGTATAAAAGTGACTGTTCAAAGAAACTCAGCGGCTGGTGCAATATGAGAATGCATATGAATGATTTTAAATCCCCCTGTTAGAGCAAACCAAAACACAATATTAAAATGTCAATACCTTATGAAAGATTACAAGTCTTTCAGCAGCATCACATGGACTGTTTTTGGAGACTTCAATCCTCCTGGTGATGGTGGAAGGAGATGTATCAGTTAAAGAAGGGATGCCATTTCTCGTCTCGTCTCATCTTCCTGTGGACTGTTTCCATATGCCAAGCAATGTATCCTATGTTGCTTGCAGCATCATAAAAGTGTTCCTTAAGAGAATCACATTTCTATGTCAGATATCGATATCATAACATTGCAGTTATAACATGAAAGGGTCATGCAGACGATGACTTACGTAGCCTTTCTTGGAATATGGATCTTTGAGGGAACAGTATCACTATGCAAACAGCATAGACCACAGAAAACAGTCAGCACCACATTGCCTTGTCCAATGAGGTCGCTGAATATTTCTGCATCGACTTCTGTCCCTGTTGCATCCTTGTATGTAACTTTTGCATTAGGTGGCAAGCAAAATTTCCCAATGACTGAAAAAAGAAGAAAAAATTATTTAAGTTGACGCCCTTTCTTGCTTCACAACAAATGTCTGATCCGAAAACATGTTTTTTTTTTAATGATGCAAGCAAAATGTAAATATGAATAATTTTTATTTTATCAATACATCCCCTTCTACAGAAAATTATGTGATAAAGGCAAATACAGAAATGAGGCAACAACACAATAAACAGAATTTATCAGATTTTAATCAAATTCTTAGTTATTTTAAAGGAGTAAGAAAAAAAAAACAACCTTTGATGTGAAATTGCATAAAGTTAAACCTCTCTTAAATGCAGTCCAGCTTCACATACTTCTGCTGTTCGTACTGTTCGTACAGTAACTTAGCTAGCTAACGAAGCTAATCACGTCGACGATGGCAATAAACGAGGCTTTGTAAAAGATCGCTCGTTTTATTAATTCGGTAAAGCATATTTATTAGAGACCAAGCTGTTAATTTGAAAAGCTCGAGCGTAAACCGCTGCCACGATGTACGTTAACTTGAAATGTGGAAGCGAATGCACACACACAGCCTAATATACGTTTATGCACAGTGCTCCATAGCACGTTATGCTGTACATTCTCTACTGAATAAGCACCAATCATAAATGTAAAAGTATGATTAAATTTATCTTACCTTTCAAAGCCACACGAGGATAATGGCAACGTCTTCATGGATTTCACCAGCGACGATTGGAAATGCGTGGGCGGAGTCTAATTACGTCTCTGTGGAGTTTGTTTAACACTGATGATCAACCCTGTGAAATAACTCCAACACCAAACACCATTTTACTCTGAATGTGTTAAAATTACTCTTTGGGTGTTGAAATAAACTCCAATTTTTGCTGTGTATGATTCGCGATCTCCAAACTGACTCAAATGATTCGCGAACCCGCTCCGAACTCCCGAACTGATTCAAATGATTCGCGAAGCCGCTTCGAACTCCCGAACTGACTCAAATGATTCGCGATCCCGCTACGAACTACCGAACTGACTCAAATGATTCGCGATCCCGCTACGAACACCCGAACTGATTCAAATGATTCGCGATCTCCAAACTGACTCAAATGATTCGCGATCCCGCTTTGAACTCCCGAACTGACTCAAATGATCCGCGAACTCGCTCCAAACTCCCGAACTGACTCATGATTCGCAATCATTTCAGAGCTGTAACAACAATACTGTGAAACCATGTTATGTTTGCTTAAGGTTATCATACCATCAAAATCTCATACCGGCCCATGACTTATAAATATATATATTCCATTTGTTGTTATTAACATGGAATGCATTAAAAATTACATCAAGGTTTCCCAAACTAGGGTTTGTGACTTTAATAAAAAGCTAATTAATTAAATCATAAAAAATGATACATTAAAATAAATAATTTTAAAGCCAATCAAAATAAAATCTTAATAAAAAAGTTTAACATTTCATTTGTTTACCTGCATGTCATGTGGACATAACCAACATCAGAGAATCATGAACATGCAAATGTGATAATTATTCAAGTAAATATATTTGGTGAAAGAGGATCAGATGACAAAAGTTTGTAAATTTGTGTGTTTTAATGTGTTTGAAAGACAAACGCCTTCCAAATACAAAGTAACACATGGTTAAATAAACTACAGAGTGATTATTTAAATAAAATCAATGTGTTCATCAGTAGTTGATGCAATGTTGAAACACTTCTTAAACTTGAAATGATTTTTATAAATCAATCTTTATGCTGTCACTGACAATGCAACGCTGCAGTTTGGAAATAGTGGAATAACTATTAGGGATTTCACTGTTATCATATTTTTTCTTTGTTTCACCAGTTTTCATATTATAGACAGACTGAGTGCATAAGTCTTTGGTGTTATTTTATATAATAAAAAGCCTAATAAATCAGCACATTACATGAGATTAAATAAACCATGTGTATGAGTCCACATTCTGTTGCTTTGTGTTTACTGGTGAAAGAGCAATACCTGAAACACAAAAGTACATTTCTCAAATAACAACAAACTTTACGATTATAATTTAGAGCAAAAATAATTCTGATGGGTTTAGCCGTTATACAACCTGACTAAAATGCTCATACATTTCGTTTTCTTACACTTGACTAAACAAAAACAGGACAGGGTTGACTAAATATGATAATTAAAATGTACATTTGAGTAAAACTAAGACTGAATTAAACAATGGCTGCCAAACTTAATACTGCTGTGCGGTTAATTAATAATAATCTTACCGCTGAAATGTCAAGTTTTCATTGACAAAAACTAGACTAAAATGTTGAGACTTTCAGTCGACTAAAGCTAAACAGGATAAGGTTGACTAAATATGATAAAAACTAACAAGGACATTTAACTGGTTCCTTCATTATATTTCTCTACACTCAGGGCTGGACTGGGACAAAAAATCAGCCCTGGACTTCATCCAGACCGGCCCACTATGCATGTAAACATGCGCGCGCGCACACACACACACACACACACACACACACTACATGTCTATACATACATTAATCTGCATGTTAAATTACCGATTAGAATGTATTACTATCAAAACCAAGAAAAAAATATTAAAATAATAAACAAAGAAAATGCAAATGATTTTATCAGGCTTTATTTTAAATATCTAAAGGTCTTAATTTATGTGCTTTTTATTAATCTAATAGTGCAGCAACATAAAATTTTTTGTATTTATATTAATTTACACATATTACCTCTGACCTGTTGGCTGCTTATAGTAGGCTAGTATAAAGACCACTGATCTACAGTAAACGTGATTTATAAAGACCACTGATCTACAATAAAATAAAAGAGTAATTAAGACAAAGATCGTTGTGTAGTGATTTATTTTAAATTGTTCTTAACATAATCAAAGGCCTTTAAAAATCCTTGAAGTAGACTGGCTGATATGTTCAAATGCAGAGCTCAATGCTAGGGTTCAAAACTGTACTTGCCCTGCTAAAAATAAAAACATAAAAATAAAATTGCTATTGTTTTCTTTGTAAATAAGCTGCAATCTCATTTCACAATTCCAATACCACAATAAACACTAACTATTAAGGTTCAAACATTAATGAAGACAAGTGAAAAGTCAGCAATAAAAAAAAAAAAAAAAATCATAAATAGCACCATTTTCAGGTACAGATACTGCATATCCAAATATAAAATACTTCACGTAACACACACATACACACACACACACACACATATACATATATATATACATATACATACACACTTGTTAAAGCTGTTATTCAAGAGCAGTGAGTTATTTCTCTTTGTCTTCTGTTCACATTAATGACACAGACCGACAGTAGGTATAAGGTTTCTCCCTGGCACTTTAAGAGATTTTTTTCTCAATTGATTACAAATTGAAAAAAATATATCTCACATAAATTCTGTAAATATATAGAGACAGAGCATGAGCTGGTATTATTAAAGGTTAAAAATAATTAAATGTAATGCAGTTTTCATTATAATGACAATAATTTAATGACAGGTGAAGATAATAAATATGCACTATAGTGCACATATTTAGCAAAATACTCCTTTCTTGTGGCTATTTTTCAATCTCAACTAACCTGCTATGGTCTTTAAATGGCTTTCTTGAGGTATATGTAACGTTCTGTGACATAACTGTTCTCCTGTTTTGACTGATGACTGATAACAGATCGATATTATTTATGAGGCATATATACATTTAATTTCTGTAAGTTGTACTGTATCTTTAAACAGAAAGTAACAGATGATCGATTTACTTGAACTGAGGCGCTAAAGCGATCTATCACGTCACATTTTCTAACGCCAAAACGGTACTGTCTGAATTTTGTAATAAAATGGACAGAACCTGAGAGCTGAGAATTTTAAATGTAATTTATATAGATCAGTGAGTGGCTGCATATTACAGATGGAATATCCTAACTTTTTTAAACAAAACAATGCAGTAGCCTACGTGTATCATTACATTTCTGTCTCACCTCTATGAGGTGTATCTTGTGCAAGTTCTGCTACTCACTAAGCAAACTGAGAGGAGAACTAACGTGTATACGCTCGCCAGCCGTCTGGCCAAAATCCCATAGTATTCAGGCGTCAGACGTAAGATATGAGACGTCAGACGTCACGGTCACGTGTTGGAGCTGCGCTCAAACTGCGCGGCGGCGTGGCGGCGGCGTAGCAAAGAAAGGATTTTTTTTTACTTTGCGTCTGGATAACGTACGCGTTGATAAGCGTCTGGATAACGTACGCGTGGATAAGCGTCTGGATAACGTACGCATGGATGACGTACGTGTGAATAAGTACATTAATAATAATTTGGCGTTGTCCTATTTTGCCCTAAGGAAGGCTTTAAGGTAATGATAACAGCACCTAAAGTACACATCTGTCTCCTCAGTGGAATAGTCTGGGTCCAGGATATGCAGGTGCATATGAGCCCTGGCAGTTTTGGGACATAGCTGGGGGAGAACTTCTAATTAAAACAAGGGAACGAATAGAGAGCCCTTAATAGGCCCGGCCTTTGTCCAACAGCTTGTGTGAATTCTTTGCCCAAGTCGACTGGATACAGTGACTTTTTTCTCTCTCTTCCCTATTACACATCTATTAAAATAGTTCACTTTTGATTTTTAATAGAAAAGTTGTCATTTCTATTTGTTTCTTTAAGTTAATTTTGCAATATGTTTGGAAAATGTTGGGTTTGGTCAATTCAAGTTTTTGATTTTTAAAGGAACGAGCACACTGCAGCTCGTTCAAACAGTAAGTTGAGCATGTTTGATCTATTTAGCCTTTTCAAACCAACAAGACTTAACCTAAAATAAACAGACATAATAGGCCTACACTTCATGCATTTCACAGTATTAATTTAAACATTTAACTTAGGTAAATGAGCACTCTTAGGCGCATATCCAATCATTTGTGCGGAGAGTGAGCGCTTTGCAGGACATGGAGGAGCCAGCTTGCATTTTTTTTTTTTTAATGACAGTAAAAATTGTATAATGTGCCGTCATTTTTGCTCATAAAGGTAAGAGTATGCATCATTCGGAACTCCAAAGGGTCTACTTGGACATATGTGCACTCACAATATCAACAAAACCTTATGCTTTTGTAAAATAAGGAAAACAAACAGGATGCGATTTCTGTCTTCTTGGTCTTTATAGCAGGAACGCTTCACCAACATGATAAATATATCTATAGAATGCTTTTTGTGTTTTAAATTATTATTTTAAAACGAAATAATTCAAATCGAAAACAAAAACTGTTATATTGTGAAGTTAAAAAAAAGTCTATGGCATCCATCATTCTTTTAACTTTTTTTTAACTAACTCTGATCGATTCATGAGACATTCGTTTGCATTAAACTGTTCTGGGCCGGGTTTCCCGTTAACGATTGATCTTAGCGCTTAAGAGCGTTTTCTACGAGTAATTTTACGATCGTTCGTTATTGTTTCACGTGAATTTCCCAACTATGCACATAAAGCAATCGCATGTAGCCTTGCTTTAAGTGCTACTTAGGAGTCGCTGTCCGTTTGTCAAGTGCTGAAATCTCACTTTAGAATGGCTCGTAACAGTCATAGACAGTAAAAGAAATGGACACAGCGACCCCATTGGAACTCAATTGAGACAAATGAAGCCCAGTTTTAGCGTTTTTTAGCACTTCCGTTTCTGACGCGCAGACTCAAACGAAGCTTGACGACATCAGCAACCTGTCTGCCAGATGTAAATCTTCTAGTAGCTGTGCGTGCAAACTGCCATCGTTAATCTTGCAGAGACGGCGAGCTTGAGCGGGGAGTTCTTTGTCGTGAGTGAGCAGGAGTAAGTATTCTGATTAATTATTTTGTATAGTATTTTAAAATGTAACGCCAGTACGCCATATTAAGTTAATTGCCTGCGAGCTTCTCCACCTGTCTGTACGGTAATGCGACAGAGAGCCGAGTGGTTATGACGCAATCGTTAGCCTATTTTTTACAAAAACTGTTTATACGGGGCCATAATGTAACATAGAAGGTAATGGAGCCCTTTATACATTGTTGTGTATCTTTAGAAATAAATAATGGACAAACAGAGTCTTTAAACGCCTCAGATGTAAAGTTATTCGCTGTCAAAGTGACGCCAAAATGAATGGGAGTCAATGGGAATGCTAACGCAAGTGAAGTTCTGCTACAAGATGGCAGCCCCCACCCGACTTCAACTTCCGGTCGAGTTCCTTGCCCCTTGGTAACAGTAGTACACGATCGCTTATTGATGTTAACCTAATGCTGCGTTCCAGACAGACAACTTGGATATAATAATTTTAATTAATTATAATATCTACAGTACAATATTATTTTATATATAATGTTCTTTATATACAGTATAGAGAGAGAGAGACGTTATTGGTTTTCTGAACTTCTGAACTATTTCTTTTATTCGTTTCTTTTAATTATTATTTTCAGTCATTTAATTTAGATGTGTATTTCTATTTTTTTAGATGTGTATTTCTTTTAATTAAATCATTTATAAATGTATAAAAAAATATAAAGAAAACGAGTCATAATGTGTACAATAAAGCACAATCAAATCCTTATAATGATAATTTTTAATGAGCCGAAAAGAATACACGTCACACCGCTGTTTATCAATTTGCACTGGCTTCCAATAGCTGCTCGCATGAAATTCAAGGCATTGATGTTTGCCTACAAAACCACCACTGGCTCTGCACCCATTTACCTAAATTCGTTACTTCAGACTTATGTGCCTCTAGAAGCTTGCGTTCTGCAAGTGAACGTCGCTTGATTGCTCATCCCAAAGAAGCACAAAGTCACTTTTACGGACTTTTAAATTAAATGTTCCTCCTGGTGGAATGACCTCCCCAACTCAATCCGAGCAGCTGAGTCCTTAGCCATCTTCAAGAATCGGCTTAAAATCCATCTCTTCCATCTTATATCTTTTCATGTATTATGCAATTATATCTGTATGTATGTATAAAGATATAAAGACCTCTAACACTACCTCTAACACTTCTTTTTATTTATTATATCATTTAAAATCCCATGCTACGTGTACTGTGTTAACCTAACTGAGACTTGTTATAGCACTTATATATCATTGCTCTTTTGTTGTTTTTGATTGCTTCCACTGTCCTCGTTTGTAAGTCGCTTTGGATGAAAGCGTCTGCTAAATGAATAAATGTAAATGTAAATATAATCACATTTCGCTTGAATCAAGTTAAAGGTGTAAACTGCCGATTGTCCTGCACGTGACCGCATAAATCTGTCTTCTTACGATGCACTTAGGGCTTAACGATTAGGCTACTCCAGAGCACCCGTAGATCTACGATGATTTTCAAGTGCTGCTTAAATTACGATGCTTTTGGGAAACAGACTGTGATATTAAGATCGGTAGTATGATCATTTTTATGAACTTCTTAGGCTCAAGTTTTTGGGAAACTCGGCCCTGATTTTTTCAACATTCATTAAAATATTAATATTTATTTCGTGCTGAAAATATTGAAGAGAAAAATATAATTGATTCATGTGCAGTTACTGAACGAATTATCTCACTAAATTAATCATAAAAAGTGTAAAAAAGAGACGTTTATTGTTTGTACATAGAAGTTTTTTGCATATATGTCCGGAACTGACTTGCTACGACAGACTCCCTGTGATGTGTGATCATAAGGCTTCAGTAGACATCAACACAAAAGAAGGCTACTATATAGTACCGACTTATTTTAATAGATATAATACTTGAAAATGAAAATGTGTCAAAACAGTTTCAAAAATGTTCAAATAGGCATATATAAACGCATTAATTAATTATCAATATATAGGCTATTAATTTGAACATGTAGAGTAGACTACAAGAAACTGCTGTTGTAATAAGCAGCTTTAAGACATAAAAAAACCTGAACTCTAAAATAATAATCATCTGCTGATCATACAATTATTGTGAGGTCTAATGTATAGTGATCGTTCTTTAGAGACGTGTTGTATGAACTATTACCAGTAAGTTCATATGTGCTCAGATTAAAATTAGCCTATATTACTATTGTATTATTTTATTTAAGCTGTAACTGTGAATACATTTGGACACTCCATGTTAGTCACTGATTAGACTTACATGATTTAAAATTGATTTTTAGGTGATATTGCTTGAAAAGTGATTTATAATGAGCGCTAAAAAAAACTATGTTATGCAGTTTATTTTATTATCGAAGCCTAGACCCTATGTGATGACATAACCTGAGACTAAAAGCTGTGATATACATTTTGTCCACTAGAGAGAGCCAAATTATATGGATTAGGCCTATTTGAAAGTGAGAGTCCTGACATTTACCAAGTAACCCATCCTCGGAGCTGGTGCTCTTCATTTAACCCATCCAAGTGCACACACACAGCAGTGAGAAGTGAACACACACCCGGAGCAGTGGGCAGCTACAGATCCAGCGCTGGGGAGCAACTGGGGGTTCAGTGCCATGGTATTGAGTTCAGTCATGGGTATTGAGGGTGGAAGAGAGCGCTGTTCATTCACTCACTCCCACCTACAACTCCTGCCAGCACCGAGACTTGAACCGGATACCTTCTTGTAAGTAGTCCAAGTTTCTAACCATTAGGACACAAACCTGTGCGAACTTCTATGTCAAAACCTAATTCTCCAGTCAAAAACCCTTACATGATCTATCAATATCAAACTTTGGCCTCAGATGACAAAACCTACAGTACAAATACACACACTACAATAGTTTAGCTTCCTTAAATATAATAAGTTATCTTTACTTAGTTGTTATACTTAGGTTTTACTAGGTTTTATATACTTAGGTTATACTAGGTTTTATTAAGTTACAGCTAATTTTAAGGCGAATAAAACAACATGCTGCAATGAGTAATTCTTTCTTAAAATATTCAAGTAGCTACAACAAAACCGATGACATTATTTCACCAGTGAGAGGCAGCAGTGCGCTAATGTGCAACAGGAACAAAACAACAGAAGAAGAAAAAAGGACGGTGAGCATGCGCAGCAAGCAAAGTTTTGAAGCTGCGTCGAATTTGCTGAAACTAAGAAGTAGAAAGACTGTTTACATTTCACCTCTGGACAAAGAATGATTGATTACTTATACACAATAATAATAAGGTAAGTGTGGATGTATCTTTCTGTGTGCTGCTAATTTGAACTGACTAACATTAGCTTCTTGTCAGCACCAGTGTTAGCTAACAGGGAGCAACGATCTTTGCTATTCTGCTATTCGAACAAAAACTATTGCGTGATTTTTTTTCCCAAACCAGTTGAGCGCAAACCATGCCCCCTACTCGAAAACCCCACCCCGCAGCCGTGACTCACATCTTTAGCTCGATTTCATTGGTCAACTCTATCACAGTGCTTATTGCTACATTGCGTTGAAACAAGCGAACAAATTTTTATACAATCATAGATATATGGATATAATATCCAAAACACAAATAAAAGGGTTTACAAAATAAAAAAAATTATGAAGTTACATAATGTAGGCTGCTATAAAACAGGAACACAGAGAAGCTTAATACTGATATATATATATATATATATATATATATATATATATATATATATATATATATATATATATATATATATATATATATATATATATATATATATATATAATTTTAATTTAATATAGCGAACAATATGACCTTTTACCTGCATTCCTAGCCCAGAATTCAAGACTTTAGGTGCATCTTGACTTAAAGTGGCATCAAAGTAACCCAACAACGATTTAAAAGCATGTCTTTGTTTGCATTTTGCGTGATGATTAGTAATAATCAACTTGCTGACTGGCCATAGAATGCTTTATTTATCAATTACATAGATAAAATACAAAAATGTCCTGGTACACAAAAACATTACATGCAATTCACAATTGCTATAAAAACTTTTGAATTTTTTTTCTGTGCAGTTAATATTTTTAACAAGTTTCCAAAAATGATTTTAAAATGGCTACATAACCTGCAGTCTGGATCTAAATTTCATAAATAATACTATGTTTGCATTAACTAATCTACGAAATAACCATTTTTAAACACACTCACACACACACACACACACTCACACACACCCAAACCCACCCACGTCATACAAATAATTTTATGCTTGATGTGAGTAATTCATTGCCACAGATTCTGACAATTTGTGGCGAACCCTGACAGCCTTTTTCCCTTTATATCTGCTGTAGTCATGCTCTGAACCAGAACTGCATTTTCTGGGGCGTCCAGCTGTCAAACGCTGCCTAGAACCAGTCTTAGCTGTTCTTCTGGCCACTGCTGTTGGCTGACAGCCAATAATAGGACCTGGTCGTCTAGCAGCTCGTCTTAACGCTGCTGCACGTTTTGATACTGACATCCCTTTACCAAAGCAGTAAAATGCCGAGATCAGTTGGGTCTGGTTGTGCTGCATCTTTTCAAGCTGCTTGGCCATTTTAGACATGGCATTACTGTAGTCTGGGTTTTCAGCTATTTCACTGAGCAGTCTCAGCATCCGTTTCACAGGAGACTGAGGTAAAGATGCTGTTTAAAGAGACAACAATAAAAAACTATTATATAACAACAAACACCCACAAATGCCTATTAAAAGCTGAAAAACACTGTTCTCAACAACAGGAATCACACAGTCCAGTTTAAATATATGCCTATACAGTCATCTGGTTATACTACAGTATTGCACTTGATTACATTTATCTCTTTCTATTAATCTGCCTCCATTCATTGGATTTTAAATACCTTTGTTTTAATTTACCTACTTTTAACTTACTGAATAAAAAAAAAAGTATAAAATGTTTTTTTAATCATTTCCTTTTTTTACAGAAATAAATGGCGTATAATTGAATACAGAATATTGTTTAGTAGTAGATCCCCTCAAAATACTAAAAAGCTTGCACTTAAGACCAAAAAGGTTAAAGCAAGAATACCAAACGGCAGACTATGCCAACGTGTAAAAAAAAATCAAACATCTGACGTAATTTACCCTGCATAAGGTTGTTCCAAATATGCACAGCATGGAAAAATGACAATGCAAATATACTACAGCAACTGTTTGATTACCAACCAATAACCATTTTAAGGTGAACTATCCCTTTAAGGATCCCTTTAAGCTAGGGCCCAAATAAGCATCTATACTGAATTTTTAATGTAACTTTAAGCTTAATTGACTCACCTCCCTCTGAGTTACCCTGAACACAGGGATGGTTGGAGTATGGGTCCTCTTGCATAGGTGATATTTGTTGCAGTTGTGTAGAGCTGGTCGAAGACAGGTCCAGCTGATGTGACTCTACAATTCAAAAGATACAGAATAGACAAACTGAAATGTTACAAGAGTGTTTCTGTTCAATATGCCACCATAAGAAAGAAAAGAAAAGAAAATACATTTAAAAAAACCCAGCACCATCCCTCCCTTTATACTGACCATCATCTTCAGCACTGAGATGATACTGATGATCAGAAGTGCAGGTTTCTTGTTTCCGAGGCATGTCTAAAAAAATGTATACCAATTTTGCACTGCTGTAATAGTTGTTTTGTTAAGAATTAAGCATGTTTTGAATGAAGTTTCTTTGTCCCACTTGAACTTCCTTACCTGGAGCTAATGTGCTTGGCGTTGCCATATTTTGCCGTAAAGGGTTTAGAAAGTCAAGAGAAACTGAGGCTGTGAAGATGATGAACAAGACATCTAATTAATATAATAATTTAATAGTTAAAATATCTAAAGAAGAAAGTTTTTAAAAACAGCATTAGTCAGTGGTGTGTGTGACAACCTATGGTACAAGAAATACTTACCTTTTGTTATTTTCAGCAGCTCAGCCCTCATTTCAGCTGTTGTGGGGAGAAAGTTGATGGAGGTGATGTTGTAATTTTGCACTACTGCTGCCTGGTGTTTGCATGGTGCCCCACTATGGCCAACTGGACAAGTGCAGAGCTCCAGCTCCATGTCCACGGTATATGTGTGCCCTAATGTGGATGATCTCACCTGAAATTTTCTTTTCTCCAACCTAACAGTGACATAAAGACAAAAATACAGACATATTGGATGTTTCTCAATTATAAAAATGCACAGAACGGACCTGCATTCTCGCGTATTTCGTATTGAAGTTTAACTTTGCCAGTTGATGATGACAGTATGAAAACAAGACTTAAAAGGCTTAAAAACACACGTTTTTTAATGATCCATAATTAAAAATTACATTTTACCTGAGAAATATCCGATGCTTTGATATTACTTTGTGTAGCAAGAAATCTTGACCGGTGGAATGCCTCCCAATGGCCAAGAGCAACGTCTGTCACACGTGCTTCATAGTACATCTCTAGTCGGGTAATGAAAAGGTTGAATAATTGAGGCAGGTTGAATGCTTTTGTCCTATTGAAGTATTTTGTCTTTCAAGACAC